>NC_069500.1:483085667-483258037 GCF_027579735.1 Bombina bombina
CCTTTGAGAACACCCTGGGAGTTGTTGCAATACCAAAAGTTAGGGTCACGAACTGAAAATGCCTGTTTAGGAAAGCAAATCTCAGAAACCTGTGATGGTCCCTGTAGATGGGAATATGCAGATACGCATCCTTCAGATCTACTGTTGACATTAATTGACCCTCTTGAACCAGAGGAAGAATGGACCGAATAGTTTCCATCTTGAAAGACGGAACTCTGAGAAACTTGTTTACACTCTTGAGATCTAGAATAGGTCTGAAAGTTCCCTCCTTTTTGGGAACGATAAACAGATTGGAATAGAAACCCAGCCCCTACTCCTGAACTGGAACAGGAATGATTACTCATGTCTGAAAGATCCTGAACACAACTTAATGCCTCTCTTTATCTGATCTACAGATAACCTGGAGAGAAGAAACCTGCCCCTGGGAGGAAAAGTCCTGAGCTCTAGTTTGTATCCCTGGGACACAATATCTATTACTCAGGGATCTGGAACATCTCAGACCAAGGCTCGAGTAAAGACGGAAAGTCTGCCCCCCACGCAATCCATTCCCGGATCAGGGGCAGACCCTTCATGCTGACTGAGTCAGCAACAGGCTTCTTAGATTGCTACCCCTTGCTCCAGGACTGATTGGATTTCCAAGAGGGCTTGGACTGATCCTGCTTGAAGGAGGAAGAGGAAGGCTTACCAGAGAAGTTACGAATGGAACGAAAATTACTCTGACGACCCTTCTGCTTATTTCTCTTATCCTGAGGGAGAGAATGCCACTTCCCTCCCGAAATATCAGAAATAATCTCAGCCAAACAAGGACTTACCCTTCTACAAAAAGCTTAGATTTAGATGATACATCCGCAGACTAGGACTTTAAACAGAAGGCCCTGCACGCCAGAACAGCAAAACCAGAAATCTTTGCTCCTAGCTTGATGACCTGTAAAGAAGCATCCGCAATAAAGGAATTGGCCAATTTTAAAGCCCTAATTCTATCCGGAATCTCCTCTAGAGGAGTATCCTGCTGAATAGAATCAGACAATGCATCAACCTCCACCTTAGGAACCGTCTGTCAAACCTCCTTGATAGAATCTGCAATAGGAAACATCTACCGATAAAATGGGAGAAGGGGAAAAAGGAATCCCAGGCTTTTCCCACTCCCGTGCAAAAATCTCAGACACAATCTGGAAGGGAAACACTTCCACCGCGGAAGGAAAGTAAAAAAAACGTATTAAGCTTACTAGACTTCTTAGGAGTAACCATCACGTAAGAGTCATCCAAGGTAGCCAAAACCTCCCTAAGAAATAAACGTATGTGCTCAAGCTTAAACCTGAAACAACCTCAGAATCAGGAGAAGGAATTACACTGTCAGAATCTGAAATTTCACCCTCAGACGCCACAGAAGTGTCTTCCTCTTCAGACCTATGGGAATAAAAACTTGACATAACTGCAGCAGAATCAGAAGTCTTAAATTTCCTCTGGCGCTTCCCCTGCAACACAGGGAGATCTGACAAAGCCTCAGAAACAGCCGAGGATATATGAGTAGCCATATCCTGTAAAGAAAAAACAACCTGAGACGAACCGCAGGGCACTGCATGAGAAGAGAATAAAGATTGGGATTAATGGGGAGAAAACTGAGGAATAGCTTGAACAGGAGACTCCTGAACAACATTCTCCTTAGAAAATGAAGGCTCTGAAACAAAAAGCCTATCCCTGTAATGTAATGTTCTCTCCACACATGAGGAACAAAAAGGGATAGGTGGCTCCACATTAGCATCTAAACATAAAGAGCAAGTCACAGCTTGCAGGTCCTCTTGATCCATCTTTACCACAAAGGATCAAAAAAATTATAACAAAAAACAGAATTTATGTTTACCTGATAAATTACTTTCTCCAACGGTGTGTCCGGTCCACGGCGTCATCCTTACTTGTGGGATATTCTCTTCCCCAACAGGAAATGGCAAAGAGCCCAGCAAAGCTGGTCACATGATCCCTCCTAGGCTCCGCCTTCCCCAGTCATTCGACCGACGTAAAGGAGGAATATTTGCATAGGAGAAATCATATGATACCGTGGTGACTGTAGTTAAAGAAAATAAATGATCAGACCTGATTAAAAAACCAGGGCGGGCCGTGGACCGGACACACCGTTGGAGAAAGTAATTTATCAGGTAAACATAAATTCTGTTTTCTCCAACATAGGTGTGTCCGGTCCACGGCGTCATCCTTACTTGTGGGAACCAATACCAAAGCTTTAGGACACGGATGAAGGGAGGGAGCAAATCAGGTCACCTAGATGGAAGGCACCACGGCTTGCAAAACCTTTCTCCCAAAAATAGCCTCAGAAGAAGCAAAAGTATCAAATTTGTAAAATTTAGTAAAAGTGTGCAGTGAAGACCAAGTCGCTGCCTTACATATCTGATCAACAGAAGCCTCGTTCTTGAAGGCCCATGTGGAAGCCACAGCCCTAGTGGAATGAGCTGTGATTCTTTCAGGAGGCTGCCGTCCGGCAGTCTCGTAAGCCAATCTGATTATGCTTTTAAGCCAAAAGGAGAGAGAGGTAGAAGTTGCTTTTTGACCTCTCCTTTTACCAGAATAAACAACAAACAAGGAAGATGTTTGTCTAAAATCCTTTGTAGCATCTAAATAGAATTTTAAAGCACGAACTACATCCAAATTGTGCAACAAACGTTCCTTCTTTGAAACTGGATTCGGACACAAAGAAGGCACGACTATCTCCTGGTTAATGTTTTTGTTAGAAACAACTTTCGGAAGAAAACCAGGTTTAGTACGCAAAACCACCTTATCTGCATGGAACACCAGATAAGGAGGAGAACACTGCAGAGCAGATAATTCTGAAACTCTTCTAGCAGAAGAAATTGCAACCAAAAACAAAACTTTCCAAGATAATAACTTAATATCAACGGAATGTAAGGGTTGAAACGGAACCCCCTGAAGAACTGAAAGAACTAAATTGAGACTCCAAGGAGGAGTCAAAGGTTTGTAAACAGGCTTGATTCTAACCAGAGCCTGAACAAAGGCTTGAACATCTGGCACAGCTGCCAGCTTTTTGTGAAGTAACACAGATAAGGCAGAAATCTGTCCCTTCAAAGAACTTGCAGATAATCCTTTCTCCAAACCTTCTTGAAGAAAGGATAGAATCTTAGGAATTTTTATCTTGTCCCAAGGGAATCCTTTAGATTCACACCAACAGATATATTTTTTCCATATTTTGTGGTAGATTTTTCTAGTTACAGGCTTCTGGCCTGAACAAGAGTATCAATGACAGAATCTGAGAACCCTCGCTTTGATAAGATCAAGCGTTCAATCTCCAGGCAGTCAGTTGGAGTGAGACCAGATTCGGATGTTCGAACGGACCTTGAACAAGAAGGTCCCGTCTCAAAGGTAGCTTCCATGGTGGAGCCGATGACATTCACCAGGTCTGCATACCAAGTCCTGCGTGGCCACGCAGGAGCTATCAAGATCACCGATGCCCTCTCCTGATTGATCCTGGCTACCAGCCTGGGGATGAGAGGAAACGGCGGGAATACATAAGCTAGTTTGAAGGTCCAAGGTGCTACTAGTGCATCTACTAGAGTCGCCTTGGGATCCCTGGATCTGGACCCGTAGCAAGGAACCTTGAAGTTCTGACGAGAGGCCATCAGATCCATGTCTGGAATGCCCCACAACTGAGTAATTTGGGCAAAGATTTCCGGATGGAGTTCCCACTCCCCCGGATGAAATGTCTGACGACTCAGAAAATCCGCTTCCCAATTTTCCACTCCTGGGATGTGGATTGCAGACAAGTGGCAGGAGTGAGTCTCCGCCCATTGAATGATTTTGGTCACTTCTTCCATCGCCAGGGAACTCCTTGTTCCCCCCTGATGGTTGATGTACGCAACAGTCGTCATGTTGTCTGATTGAAACCGTATGAATTTGGCCTTTGCTAGCTGAGGCCAAGCCTTGAGAGCATTGAATATCGCTCTCAGTTCCAGAATATTTATCGGGAGAAGAGATTCTTCCCGAGACCAAAGACCCTGAGCTTTCAGGGGTCCCCAGACCGCGCCCCAGCCCACCAGACTGGCGTCGGTCGTGACAATGACCCACTCTGGTCTGCGGAAGCTCATCCCCTGTGACAGGTTGTCCAGGGACAGCCACCAACGGAGTGAATCTCTGGTCCTCTGATCTACTTGTATCGTCGGAGACAAGTCTGTATAATCCCCATTCCACTGACTGAGCATGCACAGTTGTAATGGTCTTAGATGAATTCGCGCAAAAGGAACTATGTCCATTGCCGCTACCATCAAACCTATTACTTCCATGCACTGCGCTATGGAAGGAAGAGGAACAGAATGAAGTACTTGACAAGAGTTTAGAAGTTTTGATTTTCTGGCCTCTGTCAGAAAAATCCTCATTTCTAAGGAGTCTATTATTGTTCCCAAGAAGGGAACCCTTGTTGACGGAGATAGAGAACTTTTTTCTACGTTCACTTTCCACCCGTGAGATCTGAGAAAGGCCAGGACAATGTCCGTGTGAGCCTTTGCTTGTGGAAGGGACGACGCTTGAATCAGAATGTCGTCCAAGTAAGGTACTACTGCAATGCCCCTTGGTCTTAGCACCCTAGTACCTTTGTGAAAATTCTTGGAGCAGTGGCTAATCCGAACGGAAGTGCCACAAACTGGTAATGCTTGTCCAGGAATGCGAACCTTAGGAACCGATGATGTTCCTTGTGGATAGGAATATGTAGATACGCATCCTTTAAATCCACCGTGGTCATGAATTGACCTTCCTGAATGGAAGGAAGAATTGTTCGAATGGTTTCCATTTTGAACGATGGAACCTTGAGAAACTTGTTTAGGATCTTGAGATCTAAGATTGGTCTGAATGTTCCCTCTTTTTTGGGAACTACAAACAGATTGGAGTAGAACCCCATCCCTTGTTCTCCTAATGGAACAGGATGAATCACTCCCATTTTTAACAGGTCTTCTACACAATGTAAGAATGCCTGTTTTTTTATGTGGTCTGAAGACAATTGAGACCTGTGGAACCTCCCCCTTGGGGGAAGCCCCTTGAATTCCAGAAGATAACCTTGGGAGACTATTTCTAGCGCCCAAGGATCCAGAACATCTCTTGCCCAAGCCTGAGCGAAGAGAGAGAGTCTGCCCCCCACCAGATCCGGTCCCGGATCGGGGGCCAACATCTCATGCTGTCTTGGTAGCAGTGGCAGGTTTCTTGGCCTGCTTTCCTTTGTTCCAGCCTTGCATTGGCCTCCAGGCTGGTTTGGCTTGAGAAGTATTACCCTCTTGCTTAGAGGACGTAGCACTTGGGGCTGGTCCGTTTCTGCGAAAGGGACGAAAATTAGGTTTATTTTTGGCCTTGAAAGACCTATCCTGAGGAAGGGCGTGGCCCTTGCCCCCAGTGATATCAGAAATAATCTCTTTCAAGTCAGGGCCAAACAGCGTTTTCCCCTTGAAAGGAATGTTAAGCAATTTGTTCTTGGAAGACGCATCCGCTGACCAAGATTTTAGCCAAAGCGCTCTGCGCGCCACAATAGCAAACCCAGAATTTTTCGCCGCTAATCTAGCCAATTGCAAAGTGGCGTCTAGGGTGAAAGAGTTAGCCAATTTGAGAGCATGAATTCTGTCCAAAATCTCCTCATAAGAAGAATCTTTATTGAGCGCCTTTTCTAGTTCATCGAACCAGAAACACGCTGCTGTAGTGACAGGAACAATGCATGAAATTGGTTGTAGAAGGTAACCTTGCTGAACAAACATCTTTTTAAGCAAACCCTCTAATTTTTTATCCATAGGATCTTTGAAAGCACAACTATCTTCTATGGGTATAGTGGTGCGTTTGTTTAGAGTAGAAACCGCCCCCTCGACCTTGGGGACTGTCTGCCATAAGTCCTTTCTGGGGTCGACCATAGGAAACAATTTCTTAAATATAGGGGGAGGGACGAAAGGTATGCCGGGCCTTTCCCATTCTTTATTTACAATGTCCGCCACCCGCTTGGGTATAGGAAAAACTTCGGGGGGCCCCGGGACCTCTAGGAACTTGTCCATTTTACATAATTTCTCTGGAATGACCAAATTCTCACAATCATCCAGAGTAGATAACACCTCCTTAAGCAGGGCGCGGAGATGTTCCAATTTAAATTTAAATGTAATCACATCAGGTTCAGCTTGTTGAGAAATTTTCCCTGAATCTGAAATTTCTCCCTCAGACAAAACCTCCCTGGCCCCCTCAGACTGGTGTAGGGGCACTTCAGAACCAATATCATCAGCGTCCTCATGCTCTTCAGTATTTTCTAAAACAGAGCAGTCGCGCTTTCGCTGATAAGTGGGCATTTTGGCTAAAATGTTTTTGATAGAATTATCCATTACAGCCGTTAATTGTTGCATAGTAAGGAGTATTGGCGCACTAGATGTACTAGGGGCCTCCTGTGTGGGCAAGACTGGTGTAGACGAAGGAGGGGATGATGCAGTACCATGCTTACTCCCCTCACTTGAGGAATCATCTTGGGCATCATTTTCTCTAAATTTTGTGTCACATAAATCACATCTATTTAAATGAGAAGGAACCTTGGCTTCCCCACATACAGAACACAGTCTATCTGGTAGTTCAGACTTGTTAAACAGGCATAAGCTTGATAACAAAGTACAAAAAACGTTTTAAAATAAAACCGTTACTGTCACTTTAAATTTTAAACTGAACACACTTTATTACTGCAAATGTGAAAAAGTATGAAGGAATTGTTCAAAATTCACCAAAATTTCACCACAGTGTCTTAAAGCCTTAAAAGTATTGCACACCAAATTTGAAAGCTTTAACTCTTAAAATAACGGAACCGGAGCCGTTTTTATATTTAACCCCTTTACAGTCCCTGGTATCTGCTTTGCTGAGACGCAACCAAGCCCAAAGGGGAATACGATACCAAATGACGCCTTCAGAAAGTCTTTTCTGTGTATCAGAGCTCCTCACACATGCATCTGCATGTCATGTTTCCTAAAAACAAGTGCGCAATAGAGGCGCGAAAATGAGGCTCTGCCTATGATTAGGGAAAGCCCCTAGAGGATAAGGTGTCCAATACAGTGCCTGCCGGTTATTTTACATAATTCCCAAGAATAAAATAATTCCTCAAAGCTATGAAGTATAAAATATGTTTATATATCAATCGTTTTAGCCCAGAAAATGTCTACAGTCTTAAAAGCCCTTGTGAAGCCCTTTTTTTCTTATGTAATAAAAATGGCTTACCGGATCCCATAGGGAAAATGACAGCTTCCAGCATTACATCGTCTTGTTAGAAATGTGTCATACCTCAAGCAGCAAAAGTCTGCTCACTGTTTCCCCCAACTGAAGTTAATTCCTCTCAACAGTCCTGTGTGGAAACAGCCATCGATTTTAGTAACGGTTGCTAAAATCATTTTCCTCTTACAAACAGAAATCTTCATCACCTTTCTGTTTCAGAGTAAATAGTACATACCAGCACTATTTTAAAATAACAAACTCTTGATTGAATAATAAAAACTACAGTTAAACACTAAAAAACTCTAAGCCATCTCCGTGGAGATGTTGCCTGTACAACGGCAAAGAGAATGACTGGGGAAGGCGGAGCCTAGGAGGGATCATGTGACCAGCTTTGCTGGGCTCTTTGCCATTTCCTGTTGGGGAAGAGAATATCCCACAAGTAAGGATGACGCCGTGGACCGGACACACCTATGTTGGAGAAATAAAACCGTTACTGTCACTTTAAGAAATACAAAAACTTTTATTGCACACCTCTACACCACAGCAGACCTTGCTGAGGCGCTTACCAAACCTCCCACAAACCGGAGGAAAACGTATCCCAAGCACAGCACAGATAGTAATCCGGAACTCCCCTGTCAACACTTGCTCTCTGTAACAGCCAGAAACAGAAGCCGACAGGAAAAGAAGAGACCAGGAAATAGCGGGCAAAACAAAGCGCAAAGCTAACTCCGCCCATCGTGGGCGTACACAATCACCTCCTGGTCTGCATTACACAAGACAAACAGCCGCCGGGAGTAAAGAAAAAAGCGTTACAGTAAAAAAAAAAAAAAAAATACATAGACCTCTGTAACCACTGACAACCCATCTGCTTAAGAGAAGTTCTCACAGAAAAAGTTACCAATACAAAAAATTAGAAACACAGAGAGCCATAAGGAGAAAACAAAAAAACACTCCTAACAGAGCCGACTAAACCCAGCAATGCCCCACAAAAATCTGCCATAAAAAATCCTGCACAAACAGGAATAAGATCCCCAAATTAACCTCATAAGTGCCAAACCTTTCTGAACCTTGCACATCAAAAAATAACATAGCACTTACCTTCATAACAATCTACCCGGCAGCAGGGCAGCTCACTAGGTTTGAAAGGCTTCATTCCTAACATGGACCTGTGGATACAAGAATCCCTTATATTGAATACAGAGGTAAGAGACTATGCTCACCAGTTGGAATTGGAGAGGCTTTCACGGACTTCTACGATAATCTTTATAATATCGCAAAGCGCAAAAAACCGGAGGAAGCCCCAATAGCAGAGATGATCTCTTTTCTCAAGATGTTAAACACTTACCCACTTTATCAGACGAGGCTAAGCATTTCCTGCTGGAACCATTCAGTGCGAAGGAAGTGTCACTAGCTATTAAGAATTTATAGAATAACAAAGCGCCAGGCCCGGATAGTTTCCCGAGATCCCTACTTAGGCCCACAGTTGGTGCCGGTGCTCCATCTGACATTCAACAAAATCAAGGAAGAGGGTTATATTCTAAAGGAGAGTATAGAGGCTACCATAGTGGATATTCCTTAGCCAAAAAAAAAAATCTCTCTTTTTGTAGCAATTACAGATCCATATCCTTGATTAATGTGGACACTAAATAATATTCTAAATTGTTGGCTGACAGATTGGTCAACTTCTTACCCAACCTGATTCACGTGGATCAAGTGGACTTCACAAAAGGTCGCCAGGGGCCGGACAATACTAAGTTTGTAAGGACGCCAAATGTAGAGGGGACCCAATGACTGCCCTGTCGTTGGACACTGAAAAGGCCTTCGACAGGGTTTGTTGGGATTATCTTTGGGAGGTGCTTAAGATCTTTGGATTCCCATACAAATAATATCGGCAATTAAAGTATTATTATACTCACCTTTTGCTAACGTTAGGGGCATTGGATTTTGTTCTTCTAATACAGCTATCACAAATGGTACAAGACAGTGATGCCCTTTGTCCCCTCTAATATTTGCCCTAGTCATGGAACCTCTTGCTCAAGCTATTAGAACTTCGTCCCGGATATCGGGAATTTCATATGGCACATATAAAGAAAGAATTGGTATTTTCGCAGACTATGTTACTCTCCTGTTAACTGATCAGGCTGTGTCTATACCCTCAGTGTTTAACCTAATTGAACGATTTGGCAGACTCCGTTACTATAAGACTGTGTCGAAAACTGAAGCTTATGCAATTAATATTCCGCAAGCCCAGTTCGCAGACTTACAACGAACATATAATTTTCAGTGGTCCACTACTCACCTTAAACACCTGGGGGTTCAGTTAAGTGCGGATAGAGAAACAACTATGAAATTAAAAACAGAATTTATGCTTACCTGATAAATTACTTTCTCCAATGGTGTGTCCGGTCCACGGCGTCATCCTTACTTGTGGGAAATATCTCTTCCCCAACAGGAAATGGCAAAGAGCCCAGCAAAAGCTGTCCATATAGTCCCTCCTAGGCTCCGCCCACCCCAGTCATTCGACCGACGGACAGGAGGAAAAAAAACAGGAGAAACTATAGGGTGCCGTGGTAGTTAGAGAAAATAATTCATCAAACCTGATTAAAAAAAAACAGGGCGGGCCGTGGACCGGACACACCGTTGGAGAAAGTAATTTATCAGGTAAGCATAAATTCTGTTTTCTCCAACATTGGTGTGTCCGGTCCACGGCGTCATCCTTACTTGTGGGAACCAATACCAAAGCTTTAGGACACGGATGAAGGGAGGGAGAAAATCAGGTTACCTAAACAGAAGGCACCACGGCTTGCAAAACCTTTCTCCCAAAAATAGCCTCCGAAGAAGGAAAAGTATCAAATTTGTAAAATTTGGCAAAAGTGTGCAGGGAAGACCAAGTCACTGCCTTACATATCTGATCAACAGAAGCCTCGTTCTTGAAGGCCCATGTGGAAGCCACAGCCCTAGTAGAGTGAGCTGTGATTCTTTCAGGAGGCTGCCGTCCGGCAGTCTCGTAAGCCAATCGGATGATGCTTTTAAGCCAAAAGGAAAGAGAGGTAGAAGTCGCTTTTTGACCTCTCCTTTTACCAGAATAGACGACAAACAGAGAAGATGTTTGTCTGAAATCTTTTGTAGCTTCTAAATAGAATTTTAGAGCACGGACTACATCTAAATTGTGTAACAAACGTTCCTTCTTTGAAACTGGATTCGGACACAAAGAAGGTACAACTATCTCCTGGTTAATATTTTTGTTGGAAACAACCTTTGGAAGAAAACCAGGCTTAGTACGCAAAACAACCTTATCTGAATGGAACACCAGATAGGGCGGAGTACACTGCAGAGCAGATAACTCAGAAACTCTTCTAGCAGAAGAAATAGCAACCAAAAACAAAACTTTCCAAGATAACAACTTAATATCTATGGAATGTAAAGGTTCAAACGGAACCCCTTGGAGAACTGAAAGAACTAGATTTAGACTCCAGGGAGGAGTCAAAGGTCTGTAAACAGGCTTGATCCTAACCAGAGCCTGAACAAATGCTTGAACATCTGGCACAGCTGCCAGTCGTTTGTGTAACAAGACAGATAAAGCAGAAATCTGTCCCTTTAGAGAACTCGCTGATAATCCCTTATCCAAACCTTCTTGGAGAAAAGAAAGGATCCTAGGAATCTTGATCTTACTCCATGAGAATCCCTTGGATTCACACCAACAGATATATCTTTTCCATATCTTATGGTAAATCTTTCTAGTTACAGGTTTTCTGGCTTGTACCAGAGTATCTATTACAGAATCCGAAAACCCACGCTTAGATAAAATCAAGCGTTCAATTTCCAAGCCATCAGCTGGAGGGAAACTAGATTTGGATGTTCGAATGGACCTTGAACTAGAAGATCCTGTCTCAAAGGTAGCTTCCATGGTGGAGCCGATGACATATTCACCAGGTCTGCATACCAAGTCCTGCATGGCCAGGCAGGAGCTATCAAGATCACCGAGGCCCTCTCCTGCTTGATCCTGGCTACCAGCCTGCGAATGAGAGGAAACGGTGGAAACACATAAGCTAGGTTGAAGGTCCAAGGCGCTACTAATGCATCCACTAGAGTCGCCTTGGGATCCCTGGATCTGGACCCGTAGCAAGGAACGCCATCAGATCCATATCTGGAATGCCCCATAATTGAGTCAACTGGGCAAATATCTCCGGGTGGAGTTCCCACTCCCCCGGATGGAATGTCTGACGACTCAGATAATCCGCCTCCCAGTTTTCCACTCCTGGGATGTGGATCGCAGATATTTAGCAGGAGTGATCCTCCGCCCATTTTAGGATTTTGGCAGGGAACTCCTTGTTCCCCCCTGATGGTTGATATAAGCAACAGTCATGTTGTCTGATTGGAATCTTATGAATCTTGCTAGTTGAGGCCAAGCCCTGAGAGTATTGAATATCGCTCTCAGTTCCAGAATGTTTATTGGGAGAAGAGACTCTTCCCAAGACCATAGCCCCTGAGCTTTCAGGGAGTCCCAGACCGCGCCCCAGCCCACTAGACTGGCGTCGGTCGTGACGATGACCCACTCTGGTCTGCGGAAGCTCATTCCCTGGGACAGGTGATCCTGTGTTAGCCACCAACGGAGTGAGTCTCTGGTCTTCTGGACCAGTCTGTATAGTCCTCATTCCACTGTTTCAGCATGCACAGTTGTAATGGTCTTAGATGAATTCGCGCAAAAGGAACTATGTACATTGCTGCAACCATCAATCCTACCACTTCCATGCACTGAGCTACGGAAGGACGTGGAATAGAATGAAGAACTTGACAAGCGTTTAGAAGTTTTGACTTTCTTACTTCTGTCAGGAAAATCCTCATTTGTAAAGAATCTATTATTGTTCCCAAGAAAGGAACTCTTGTCGACGGAGACAGGGAACTTTTTTCTATGTTCACCTTCCAACCGTGAGATCTGATAAAGGCAAGAACAATGTCTGTGTGAGCCTTTGCCTTTGAAAGGGACGACGCTTGTATCAGAATGTCGTCCAAGTAAGGTACTACTGCAATGCCCCTTGGTCTTAGAACCGCTAGACGGGACCCGAGTACCTTTGTGAAAATCCTTGGAGCAGTGGCTAACCCGAATGGGAGGGCCACAAACTGGTAATGTTTGTCCAGAAAAGCGAACCTTAGGAACTGATGATGATCTTTGTGGATAGGAATATGTAGATACGCATCCTTTAGATCCACGGTAGTCATAAATTGACCCTCCTGGATTGTAGGTAGAATCGTTCGAATGGTTTCCATTTTGAACAATGGTACACTGAGAAATTTGTATAGGATCTTTAAATCCAGAATTGGTCTGAAAGTTCCCTCTTTTTTGGGAACTACGAACAGATTTGAGTAAAATCCCATTCCTTGTTCCGCCGTTGGAACTGGGTGTATCACTCCCATCTTTAACAGGTCTTCTACACAATGTAAGAATGCCTGTCTCTTTATTTGGTTTGAGGATAAGTGAGACATGTGGAACCTTCCCCTTGGGGGTAGTTCCTTGAATTCCAGAAGATAACCCTGAGAAACTATTTCTAGTGCCCAGGGATCCTGAACATCTCTTGCCCAAGCCTGAGCAAAGAGAGAGAGTCTGCCCCCTACTAGATACGGTCCCGGATCGGGGGCTACTCCTTCATGCTGTCTTGTTAGCAGCAGCAGGCTTCTTGGCCTGCTTACCCTTGTTCCAGCCTTGCATCGGTTTCCAGGCTGGTTTGGTTTGTGAAGCATTACCCTCTTGTTTAGAGGATGCAGAGTTGGAAGCCGGTCCGTTCCTGAAATTGCGAAAGGAACGAAAATTAGACTTATTCTTGGCTTTGAAAGGCCTATCTTGTGGAAGGGCGTGGCCCTTTCCCCCAGTGATGTCTGAGATAATCTCTTTCAATTCTGGCCCAAAGAGAGTTTTACCCTTGAAGGGGATATTGAACAATTTTGTCTTGGAAGATACATCCGCTGACCAAGTCTTTAGCGAAAGCGCTCTGCGCGCCACAATTGCAAACCCTGAATTTTTCGCCGCTAATCTAGCTATTTGCAAAGCGGCATCTAAGATAAAAGAATTAGCCAACTTGAGTGCGTGAACTCTGTCCATAACCTCCTCATACGGAGTCTCTCTACTGAGCGACTTTTCTAGTTCCTCGAACCAGAACCACTCTGCTGTAGTGACAGGAACAATGCACGAAATGGGTTGCAGGAGGTAACCTTGCTGTACAAAAATCTTTTTAAGCAAACCCTCCAATTTTTTATCCATAGGATCTTTGAAAGCACAATTATCCTCGATAGGAATAGTAGTGCGCTTGTTTAGAGTAGAAACTGCCCCCTCGACCTTAGGGACTGTCTGCCATAAGTCCTTTCTGGGGTCGACCATAGGAAATAATTTCTTAAATATAGGAGGGGGGACAAAAAGGTATGCCGGGCTTCTCCCACTCCTTATTCACTATATCCGCCACCCGCTTGGGTATAGGAAAAGCGTCAGGGTGCACCGGAACCTCTAGGAACTTGTCCATCTTGCATAATTTTTCTGGAATGACCAGGTTGTCACAATCATCCAGAGTAGATAACACCTCCTTAAGCAGTGCGCGGAGATGCTCTAATTTAAATTTAAATGTCACAACATCAGATTCTGCCTGTTGAGAAATTTTACCTGAATCTGAAATTTCCCCATCCGACAAAACCTCCCTCATGACCCCTTCAGATTGGTGTGAGGGTATGACAGAGCAATTATCATCAGCGCCCTCCTGCTCTACAGTGTTTAAAACAGAGCAATCACGCTTTCTCTGATATGCAGGCATTTTGGATAAAATATTTGCTATGGAGTTATCCATTACTGCTGTTAATTGTTGCATAGTAATAAGCATTGGCGTGCTAGAAGTACTAGGGGCCTCCTGCGTGGGCAAAACTGGTGTAGACACAGAAGGAGATGATGTAGAACTATGTCTACTCCCTTTATCTGATGAATCATCTTGGGCAACTTTACTATCTGTGGCAGTACTGTCCTTACTTTGTTTGGACGCTATGGCACAATTATCACACAATTTTGAAGGGGGAGACACATTGATCTTCATACATATAGAACATAGCTTATCTGAAGGTGCAGACATGTTAAACAGGCTTAAACTTGTCAAGAAAGTACAAAAACCGTTTTAAAACAAAACCGTTACTGTCTCTTTAAATTTTAAACAGGGCACACTTTATTACTGAATATGTGAAAAAGTATGAAGGAATTGTTCAAAATTTACCAAATTTTCACCACAGTGTCTTAAAGCATTAAAAGTATTGCACACCAAATTTCAGATTATTAACCCTTAAAATAAAGAAACCGGAGCCAGTAAAAGTTTAACCCCTCTACAGTCCCAGCTACAGCCTTTGCTGCGACTTTACCAAACCCAGGGGGGAATACGATACCAAATGAAGCCTTCTAGGAACTTTTCCAACCACTTTCAGATCCACACACATGCATCTGCATGTCTTGCTCTCAAAAGTAACTGCGCAGTAATGGCGCGAAAATGAGGCTCAGCCTACCACTGGGAAGGCCCTTCCTGACTGGAAAGGTGTCTAACTCAGTGCCTGACGTTAAAAAACGTTCCCCAAGTTTGTAAGTGTGAATTTCAAACATAAAGATGTATAAAATGCCCAAATAAAGCCCATAAAAGTGTCTACCAGTTTTATAGCCCATATTAAGCCCTTTATTCCGTTTTTAGACTAAGAAAATGGCTTACCGTTCCCCATGAGGGGAAATGACAGCCTTCCAGCATTACACAGTCTTGTTAGAAATATGGCTAGTCATACCTAAAGCAGAAAAGTCTGCTAACTGTTTCCCCCAACTGAAGTTACTTCATCTCAACAGTCCTATGTGGAAACAGCAACCGATTTTAGTTCTTCCTCTCACAAACAGAATTCTTCATCTTTTTCTGTTTCAGAGTAAATAGTACATACCAGAACTATTTTAAAATAAACTCTTGATAGTAGAATAAAAAAACTACAACTAAACACCACATACTCTTAACCATCTCCGTGGAGATGTTGCCTGTGCAACGGCAAAGAGAATGACTGGGGTGGGCGGAGCCTAGGAGGGACTATATGGACAGCTTTTGCTGGGCTCTTTGCCATTTCCTGTTGGGGAAGAGATATTTCCCACAAGTAAGGATGACGCCGTGGACCGGACACACTAATGTTGGAGAAATTTGATAACCTAATCTCAGATATCAAAGCGCTCATTTATAGGTGGGACTATAAGGAGATATCGTGGCTGGGGAGGGTGGCTACTATTAAAATGTCCATACTGCCAAAAGTCTTGTACCAGTTCAGATGCATACCTTTTAACATCCCACACAGAATTTTGCAAATGATACATCAGCTGTTTATTAAGTATGTCTGGAATAATAAGACACCAAGGATAGCGTATAGAACTTTGCAAAGACCATTCTCCAGAGGAGGCATTGCCTTCCCTAATATATTCCTATATTATGAGGCATCTAGGTTATCCCAGATTTCAGCCTGGAGCTCGGAGGGAGAAAAACCAGGATGGTACAGATTAGAAGTTTCTTCACCACAGGGTCTAGAGTTAGCCAAGGTAATCTGGGTTCTGAAACATAAATCTTTAGCCAAACAACCTAAAAAACAAAGCATAGAGGGCGCTACATAGTGCAGATCAGGCAAACAAGATGCACGGTATACAAAATAGCCAAATAGCTACTCACGTGGTGTAAAGCACAAGTTGTGCAATAAGGCAGACTGGAACCTCAAGTCGTCCGGTAGACACTCAGGCAGTTGAACAGGATAGGGAAGTCTCACAGAGGTGATCACGAGGTTCCAAAATCCCACCAGGGGGAATCCAGGAGAGGATAAATACAAGAGGGTCAGGTTCCTTAGCAGTGGCTCAAAGTGCACTTAATCCCACCAGGGGGAGTCAGAAGATGGTGTCCAAGGATATCCCTTCAGCTTTATAAAATATAGTGTTCACCAGTGGACTATTGGGAGTGTTATAGCACATTGGGTAGTGCTATATTCTCCCATAAATAGTAAAAAAAACCATAATTTATGCTTACCTGATAAATTTATTTCTCTTGTAGTGTATCCAGTCCACGGATCATCCATTACTTATGGGATATTCTCCTTCCCAACAGGAAGTTGCAAGAGGATCACCCACAGCAGAGCTGCTATATAGCTCCTCCCCTAACTGCCATATCCAGTCATTCGACCGAAACAAGACGAGAAAGGAGAAACCATAGGGTGCAGTGGTGACTGTAGCTTAATTAAATTTTAGACCTGCCTTAAAATGACAGGGCGGGCCGTGGACTGGATACACTACAAGAGAAATAAATTTATCAGGTAAGCATAAATTATGTTTTCTCTTGTTAAGTGTATCCAGTCCACGGATCATCCATTACTTATGGGATACCAATACCAAAGATAAAGTACACAGATGATGGGAGGGACAAGGCAGGGATTAAGCGGAAGGAACCACTGCCTGAAGAACCTTTCTCCCAAAAACAGCCTCCGAAGAAGCAAAAGTATCAAATTTGTAAAATTTTGAAAAAGTGTGAAGCGAAGACCAAGTCGCGGCCTTGCAAATCTGTTCAACAGAGGCCTCCATTTTAAAGGCCCAGGTGGAAGCCACAGCTCTAGTAGAATGAGCTGTAATTCTTTCAGGGGGCTGCTGTCCAGCAGTCTCATAGGCTAGGCGTATAATACTCCAAAGCCAAAAGGAAAGAGGTTGCTGAAGCTTTTTGACCTCTCCTTTGTCCAGAATAAACGACAAACAGGGAAGATGTTTGACGAAGATCTTTAGTAGCTTGTAAGTAAAACTTCAAGGCACGGACTACGTCCAGATTATGTAAAAGACGTTCCTTCTTTAAAGAAGGATTAGGACACAATGATGGAACAACAATCTCTTGATTGAAATTCTTGTTAGAAACCACCTTAGGTAAAAACCCAGGTTTGGTACGAAGAACTACCTTATCTGCATGAAAAATCAGATAAGGAGAATCACATTGTAAGGCAGATAGCTCAGAGACTCTCCGAGCCGAGGAAATAGCCATCAAAAACAGAACTTTCCAAGATAAAAGCTTAATATCAATGGAATGAAGGGGTTCAAACGGAACTCCTTGAAGAACTTTAAGAACCAAGTTTAAGCTCCATGGGGGAGAAACAGGTTTAAACACAGGCTGAATTCTAACCAAAGCCTGACAAAATGCCTGGACTTCTGGAACTTCTGCCAGACGCTTGTGCAAAAGAATAGACAGAGCAGAAATCTGTCCCTTTAAGGAACTAGCTGATAATCCTTTGTCCAAACCCTCTTGGAGAAAGGACAATATCCTAGGAATCCTAACCTTACTCCATGAGTTATTCTTGGATTCACACCAGTAAAGATATGTACGCCATATCTTGTGATAGATTTTCCTGGTAACAGGCTTTCGTGCCTGTACAGGGAGTGCAGAATTATTAGGCAAATGAGTATTTTGACCACATCATCCTCTTTATACATGTTGTCTTACTCCAAGCTGTATAGGCTCGAAAGCCTACTACCAATTAAGCATATTAGGTGATGTGCATCTCTGTAATGAGAAGGGGTGTGGTCTAATGACATCAACACCCTATATCAGGTGTGCATAATTATTAGGCAACTTCCTTTCCTTTGGCAAAATGGGTCAAAAGAAGGACTTGACAGGCTCAGAAAAGTCAAAAATAGTGAGATATCTTGCAGAGGGATGCAGCACTCTTAAAATTGCAAAGCTTCTGAAGCGTGATCATCGAACAATCAAGCGTTTCATTCAAAATAGTCAACAGGGTCGCAAGAAGCGTGTGGAAAAACCAAGGCGCAAAATAACTGCCCATGAACTGAGAAAAGTCAAGCTGGCAGCTGCCAAGATAACACTTGCCACCAGTTTGGCCATATTTCAGAGCTGCAACATCACTGGAGTGCCCAAAAGCACAAGGTGTGCAATACTCAGAGACATGGCCAAGGTAAGAAAGGCTGAAAGACGACCACCACTGAACAAGACACACAAGCTGAAACGTCAAGACTGGGCCAAGAAATATCTCAAGACTGATTTTTCTAAGGTTTTATGGACTGATGAAATGAGAGTGAGTCTTGATGGGCCAGATGGATGGGCCCGTGGCTGGATTGGTAAAGGGCAGAGAGCTCCAGTCCGACTCAGACGCCAGCAAGGTGGAGGTGGAGTACTGGTTTGGGCTGGTATCATCAAAGATGAGCTAGTGGGGCCTTTTCGGGTTGAGGATGGAGTCAAGCTCAACTCCCAGTCCTACTGCCAGTTTCTGGAAGACACCTTCTTCAAGCAGTGGTACAGGAAGAAGTCTGCATCCTTCAAGAAAAACATGATTTTCATGCAGGACAATGCTCCATCACACGCGTCCAAGTACTCCACAGCATGGCTGGCAAGAAAGGGTATAAAAGAAGAAAATCTAATGACATGGCCTCCTTGTTCACCTGATCTGAACCCCATTGAGAACCTGTGGTCCATCATCAAATGTGAGATTTACAAGGAGGGAAAACAGTACACCTCTCTGAACAGTGTCTGGGAGGCTGTGGTTGCTGCTGCACGCAATGTTGATGGTGAACAGATCAAAACACTGACAGAATCCATGGATGGCAGGCTTTTGAGTGTCCTTGCAAAGAAAGGTGGCTATATTGGTCACTGATTTGTTTTTGTTTTGTTTTTGAATGTCAGAAATGTATATTTGTGAATGTTGAGATGTTATATTGGTTTCACTGGTAAAAATAAATAATTGAAATGGGTATATATTTGTTTTTTGTTAAGTTGCCTAATAATTATGCACAGTAATAGTCACCTGCACACACATATATCCCCCTAAAATAGCTATAACTAAAAACAAACTAAAAACTACTTCCAAAACTATTCAGGTTTGATATTAATGAGTTTTTTGGGTTCATTGAGAACATGGTTGTTCAATAATAAAATTAATCCTCAAAAATACAACTTGCCTAATAATTCTGCACTCCCTGTATTAAGGTATCAATGACTGACTCGGAGAAGCCACGCTTTGATAGAATCAAGCGTTCAATCTCCATGCAGTCAGTCTCAGAGAAATTAGATTTGGATGATTGAAAGGACCTTGTATTAGAAGGTCCTGTCTTAGAGGCAGAGTCCATGGTGGAAAGGATGACATGTCCACTAAGTCTGCATACCAGGTCCTGCGTGGCCACGCAGGCGCTATTAGAATCACTGATGCTCTCTCCTGTTTGATTTTGGCAATCAGTCGAGGGAGCAGAGGAAACGGTGGAAACACATAAGCCAGGTTGAAGAACCAAGGCGCTGCTAGAGCATCTATCAGCGTCGCTTCTGGGTCACTGGACCTGGATCCGTAACAAGGAAGCTTGGCGTTCTGGCGAGACGCCATGAGATCCAACTCTGTTTTGCCCCAACGATGAATCAATTGAGCAAACACCTCCGGATGGAGTTCCCACTCCCCCGGGTGAAAAGTCTGACGACTTAGAAAATCCGTCACCCAGTTCTCCACGCCTGGGATATGGATTGCTGACAGGTGGCAAGAGTGAGTCTCTGCCCAGCGAATTATTTTTGAGACTTCTAACATCGCTAGGGAACTCCTGGTTCCCCCTTGATGGTTGATGTAAGCCACAGTCGTGATATTGTCCGACTGAAATCTGATGAACCTCAGTGTTGCTAACTGAGGCAAAGCCAGAAGAAAATTGAATATTGCTCTTAACTCCAGAATATTTATCGGAAGGAGTTTCTCCTCCTGAGTCCACGATCCCTGTGCCTTCAGGGAGTTCCAGACTGCACCCCAACCTAGAAGGCTGGCATCTGTTGTTACAATTGTCCAATATGGCCTGCGAAAGGTCATACCTTCGGACAGGTGGACCCGAGACAACCATCAGAGAAGAGAATCTCTGGTCTCTTGATCCAGATTTAGCAGAGGGGACAAATCTGTGTAATCCCCATTCCACTGACTTAGCATGCATAATTGCAGCGGTCTGAGATGTAGGCGCGCGAATAGCACTATGTCCATTGCCGCTACCATTAAGCCGATCACCTCCATACACTGAGCCACCGAAGGGCGCGGAATGGAATGGAATGAAGAATACGGCAAGCATTTAGAAGCTTTGATAACCTGGACTCCGTCAGCTAAATTTTCATCTCTACAGAATCTATAAGAGTCCCTAAGGAGACTGTTGTGAGTGGGGATAGAGAACTCTTTTCCTCGTTCACTTTCCACCCGTGCGATCTCAGAAATGCCAGAACTATCTCTGTATGAGACTTGGCAATTTGAAAGCTTGACGCCTGTATCAGGATGTCGTCTAGATATGGAGCCACCGCTATGCCTCGCTGTCTTAGAACCGCCAGAAGTGAGCCCAGAACCTTCGTAAAGATTATCGGGGCTGTAGCCAACCCGAAGGGAAGAGCTACAAATTGGTAATGCCTGTCTAGAAAGGCAAACCTTAGGAACCAATGATGATCTTTGTGAATCGGTATGTGAAGGTAGGCATCCTTTAAGTCCACTGTGGTCATGTACTGACCCTCTTGGATCATGGGTAGGATGGTCCGAATAGTTTCCATTTTGAATGATGGAACTCTGAGGAATTTGTTTAAGATCTTTAGATCCAAAATTGGTCTGAAGGTTCCCTCTTTTTTGGGAACCACAAACAGATTTGAATAAAAACCCTGTCCTTGTTCCGTCCGCGGAACTGGATGGATCACTCCCATTACTAGGACGTCTTGCACACAGCGTAGGAATGCCTCTTTCTTTATCTGATTTGCAGATAACCTTGACAGATGAAATCTCCCTTGTGGAGGGGAAGCTTTGAAGTCCAGAAGATATCCCTGAGATATGATCTCCAACGCCCAGGGATCCTGAACATCTCTTGCCCACGCCTGGGCGAAGAGAAAAAGTCTGACCCCTACTAGATCCGTTGCCGGATAGGGGGCCGTTCCTTCATGCTGTCTTAGAGGCAGCAGCAGGCTTTCTGGCCTGCTTGCCTTTGTTCCAGGGCTGGTTAGGTTTCCAGGCCTGCTTAGATTGAGCAAAAGTTCCCTCTTGTCTTGAAGCGGAGGAAGTTGATGCTGCACCTGCCTTGGAATTTCGAAAGGCACGAAAATTAGACTGTTTGGCCTTTGATTTGGCCCTGTCCTGAGGAAGGGTATGACCCTTACCTCCAGTAATGTCAGCAATAATTTCTTTCAAACCAGGCCCGAATAAGGTCTGCCCCTTGAAAGGAATTCTTAGTAGTTAGTTTAGTCAAATGAACAATGGCATCAGAAACAAATGAGTTAGCTAGCTTAAGAGTTCTAAGCTTGTCAACAATTTCAGTCAATGGAGCTGTATGGATGGCCTCTTCCAGGGCCTCAAACCAGAATGCCGCCGCAGCAGTGACAGGCGCAATGCATGCAAGGGGCTGTAAAATAAAACCTTGTTGAATAAACATTTTCTTAAGGTAACCCTCTAATTTTTTATCCATTGGATCTCAAAAAGCACAACTGTCCTCAACCGGGATAGTGGTACGCTTTGCTAAAGTAGAAACTGCTCCCTCCACCTTAGGGACAGTCTGCCATAAGTCCCGTGTAGTGGCATCTATTGGAAACATTTTTCTAAATATAGGAGGTGGGGAAAAGGGCACACCGGGCCTATCCCACTCCTTACTAATAATTTCTGTAAGCCTTTTAGGTATTGGAAAAACATCAGTACTCACCGGCACTGCATAGTATTTATCCAGCCTACACAATTTCTCTGGCACTGCAATTGTGTCACAGTCATTCAGAGCAGCTAATATTTAAAATTAGAAATCTCTGAATCAGGTCTCCCCGAATCAGAGACGTGAATCAGAGACGTCACCCACAGACTGAAGCTCTCCGTCCTCAGGTTCTGCATATTGTGACGCAGTATCAGACATGGCTCTTACAGCATCTACGCGCTCTGTATCTCGTCTAACCCCAGAGCTATCGCGCTTGCCTCTCAATTCAGGCAATCTGGATAATACCTCTGACAGGGTATTATTCATGATTGCAGCCATGTCCTGCAAAGTAATCGCTATGGGCGTCCCTGATGTACTTGGCACCATATTATCGTGCGTCCCTTGAGCGGGAGGCGAAGGGTCCGACACGTGGGGAGAGTTAGTCGGCATAACTTCCCCCTCGACAGACCCCTCTGGTGACAATTATTTTATAGATAAAGACTGATCTTTACTGTTTAAGGTGAAATCAATACATTTAGTACACATTCTCCTATGGGGCTCCACCATGGCTTTTAAACATAATGAACAAGTATCCTCTGTTTCAGACATGTTTGTACAGATTAGCAATGAGACTAGCAAGCTTGGAAAACACTTTAAAGCAAGTTAACAAGCAATATAAAAAACGTTACTGTGCCTTTAAGAGAAACAAATTGACAAAATTTGAAATAACAGTGAAAAAAGGCAGTTACACTAACAAAATTTTTACAGTGTATGTAACAAGTCAGCAGAGCATTGCACCCACTTGCAAATGGATGATTAACCACTTAATAACAAAAACAGAATAATAAATGACAAACGTTTTTTAAACACAGTCACAACAACTGCCACAGTCTACTGTGATTGTTACCCTCCTCAAACACGACTTTGAAGCCTTTTGAGCCCTTCAGAGATGTCCTGTATCATGCAGAGGGAAGCTGAATGTCTCTGTCAGTATTTTTATCTGCACAGAAAAGCACTAAAATAGGCCCTTCCCACTCATATTGCAACAGTGGAAAGCTTCAGGAAACTGTCTCTAGGCAGAAATCAAACCAGCCATGTGGAAAAAAACTAGGCCCCAATAAGTTGTCACCAAACATATATAAAAACGATTAACATGCCAGCAAACGTTTTATATTACATTTTTATAAGAGTATGCATCTCTATTAATAAGCCTGATACCAGTAGCTATCACTGCATTTAAGGCTTTACTTACATTAATCCGGTATAAGCAGCAATTTCTAGCAAATTCCATCCCTAGAAAAATATTAACTGCACATACCTTATTGCAGGAAAACCTGCACGCCATTCCCTCTCTTAAGTTACCTCACTCCTCAGAATATGTGAGAACAGCCATGGATCTTAGTTACTTCTGCTAAGATCATAGAAAATGCAGACAGATTCTTCTTCTAAATACTGCCTGAGATAAACAGCACACTCCGGTACCATTTAAAAATAACAAACTTTTGATTGAAGAAATAAACTAAGTATAAAACACCACTCTACTCTTACGACCTCCATCTTTGTTGAGGGTTGCAAGAGAATGACTGGATATGGCAGTTAGGGGAGGAGCTATATAGCAGCTCTGCCGTGGGTGATCCTCTTGCAACTTCCTGTTGGGAAAGAGAATATCCCATAAGTAATGGATGATCCGTGGACTGGATACACTTAACAAGAGAAAGCAGCATAGTGTAGCAAAGATAAAAAGGTTTAATAAAAAATAAGGTTTAAAAAGCAACGCGTTTCTCTGTGTCACAGCACGGTTTCATCAGGCTGCCTCTCTGCAGGTCATAATATTAGTCAGCTTAGATTCTTAGTTATAGACCAGGTGATGAAACCTAGGAGGGGGGGCGATAGAGAGCATCTCCTAAAAATTAGGGAGATGTTCTGGATTTATAAACTAGATTGCCTTATCCCCAAGGGTCTTAATAAAGACTTTGATTGGAGTTTGTTTTACTAGGAATTCTAAGAAAAATCATACATGGATAGATTAGGATGATATGCCTGGCATATATATGTTGATTATGGGCACATAAAAGAGCTTGTGGATAGCAGGTTGTTTTATATTGTGAGAATAAAGAATTAAGTGAAATAAAGAAGTAAAAAAGTTCTTTCTTCAAAATAGGATTTTCTCAATAAAAATACATTCTGTAAAGAAGTAAAGAAATAAATTTCTGATTGATGTAAAATGTACTCTGTAGACTGTGTTGACATTGTAGATGTTTGGATTTTATGCTCCTCTTAATATTGTATATAGGTTTTAATGTTTTATATTTTAAATGATATACAGATACAATGTTCACCCATTCTATTGAAAAACAAAAAGACATCATAAATAAAGAATTGTGTACTATATATTATAACCACTAGATGTCACTGTTGCAAATGCAATAGTTGTGTTTTTCATGTAAAGGGTTAATGAACAGTTGATGAATAATTAACAGGTGAGGGTATAAAAAGCAGGAACCTGTATAATTAAGATGTACATGATTAAGCCATATTGGCTTTAAACGTTGTATGCTTGGACCAAGGATAAGATAATAAAGGTCTTTTAATGAAGTTGGTGGCTGGAGTTTTTTGAAGTTTGTGTGGCTTTATTACCTTCTTTAGCCAAACAGATTAATAACCCTATAGCCCAGCAGAATATTTCATTATGGCACGACATACGCCATTATTCAGAAGTATCGCCACATCCTTCACCTATACATATACTGAGAGGTCTCCTGTGGGACTTTCAGAGTATACACAAGGAGTATTGGAGAACTTTGGGGGAAATCCAAGTTTAGGACTTATATCCAAATTGGACTAAGCAATACTGCTCTCTTAACTGCTAATATGATTGAGAGCCCTCGGTTTAGTTTTGAGACTTTTAGGATTTTGAGACTAATAAAATCATGGGGCTTCCCTAAAAAAAAAAAATCTAAGACAGGCTACTAAATGGGAGGAGAGATGGATAAAGGGTAGGAGCAAGATTAGACCTCTTTCGTTCCACTATGAAACCCTACTTAAGGATCACTCCCAGGGTCTCCCGTGGCAGATAAGGGGCCTGAGGGAGTGAACTTAACATAGTAATAACGGAACAGGACCTTAGTAAGGCAATATCTTTAACGAAAAAGACTCTACACTGAGCTGTGTGCCGGTTATGGAAGTGTGCATGAAGGTGCTATTGAAAGGTCATATAATACCAATGAGGATTGCTAAAATGTTTGACAGTGGCTCTTTGCAATGCAGGAGAACTTGCGGGCAATAAGGTTCTGATCTGCACATCTGGTGGTCCTGCCCGAGATTGGTACCACTCTGGCGGGACATTGGAGTGCTGATACGGTATCTAAATATTGATATACCCCTTTCTCCTCAACTAGCTCTTTTTGCACAAATTTGAAGATGAAACTTCAGTCTTCACAAGAAGACTCATGATTTATATACTGGCAGCAGTTAAACTCTGCATTGCGAGAGCTTGGAAGAGTCCAGAACCACCTAATTTTAGTAATGTGCGTGATTTAGTAAACTATTTTGCAAAGATGGAGATATTTGCTGCTAAAGGAGCAAGACAGGATGGACGTTTACTAGGAGACCTGGTATGACTGGATTAATATTCAGTAGGATAGTTGGAATATGAATGACACCGTAGGCATGACTAACTGACACGGCTCTGTAGGCGCACCCCGGCGTGGGAGAAGCATAAATGGTATAGAGATTCATGGCTGATTATTATATATCCCTATTTTAGGCTGATATCAGTCTTTCCCTATTTCTTATTAATGAATACTGTGGATGTGAAGACAGGTAAATACATCACACCCTGTATACTTAAAATTAATAATTTGATCCAAGATTTTCTCACCATAGTAGTTGCATAGCAATAATGCAAACTTAGACACTGCTGAAGTCATGATGACGTAGATGCATATTATTTTCACAATACATTGTATTATGCAATTTGTTCATGTTATATGGATGTGATAGTTCTAAATGGATGATTGTATAATTTACCATATGTGAGATGTACTTCAATGTTTTGTTGTTACTCAAAAATATTGAAAAAATAAAATAAAAATTATTACATTCCTTATAAGAGAAAGATTCAAGGGGTATTACATTCCTTAAAAGTGAAAGATTCAAGGAGTATTATATATTTAAACACAGCTGAAACAATGCACACCTGCAGAAGTGTAACAAAAACAAAACTACATTTATTCTTACCTGATAAATGAATGTCTTTCTTGGTAGTTAGAATCCACGAGACCTTACTCTTGGGAATTACCTGGTGGCCAGGTGAAGTAATTCCCAAGAATAAGGTTTTGTGGACTCTTACTACCATTAGAAAGAAAATAAGCTAAACTCCACAGGTTTATTTTCAATATAAAGTTCAGTGATTAGATTTTCCCACAACCCAGGACCATTTCTACTGGAGTGTGCAATAATTTGTTGTTAGGAATGCATCAGGACCCAGCCACAAACTTATTGGCAGTAAGTGTGACCAATATGGAGTCAAAAAGGGTGAGAGAGAAAAAATAATGCAACAATCTAAACAATTAGTTTATAAAACAAACATGAAATCAACACACAACGTAACGAGTATCAAGTTACTCTGTGTCAAGGCCTTATAGATTCATACACATGAAAGGGTGGAGATCAAGTCTGAAATAGCTCATATAGTAATGACTATGGCAGGGCTTGACACATTTCCTCATTTATGTTACAGTAAGTTCTCACTCAAGCACAAAAAAAGGGAAATTCCTGAGTGGGTGTGTTGCTATAATTTTCTATTTAATAAGAACACATGACAGAGATGAGATTTTTTTTAAGACTAAGGAAACAATGGAATTTGCCAGCCTAGTTAGTAACCTAAGAACAGAAAAATAAAATTTATATATCATATAATTATCGTTGGGTGATGACATAGCCTGTTGTCATTAGTGTTTCTATATTTGCTACTAAAAACTCAAAGTTGGATGAATGCCATATAATATCAGAATAAAATCCTCCATCTTTAGATCATGTGACAAAGGGGGTTGTCCTGGATACAGACAGAGCAAAGAAGAAACTATTACACCTGTCAAAAAAGTAATACAATTAAAAATTCCCAGGACTTCAGTCTAACCTGCTGGTATTATAAGTAGCTTTTGGATTCTGTTATTTATGGACATTTTGCTACAATATTATGTTTCCTTTTTCCTCTATCTTTTTTTTCTTGTAAAAACACATTCTGAGTTATATCTCCTATTAAATCTTGTTTAAAGTGAATGTAACTTTTGATGATAAAGTGCCCGGTTTTTAAAAATTCGATTGAAAACAGGGGCCCTGTAATTCATCAAAATTTGCATTTCACACTGAAAAAATACTTACCTTTTAAACTTGACAGCCGCTCCAGCTTCCCCAGGTCGTCTCAAGACATTTCTGATGTCAGAAATGATGGATCGTCATTCTCCAATCAAGGCTCCCCCCCCCCCCCCAGTATCTGATTCAACACCGTGATTGGAGGAAGCCGGATTCCTAATTTTAGACCCAGGAAGAGGTTTTGTGAGGGGCGGAGGAAGCTGGAGCTGCTGTCAAGATTAAAAGGTAAGGTATATTTTCACAACACGAGTGAAATGTAAATTTTGATTAATTAAAGTGCCCGTTTTTAATCAAATTTTTTCAAAAAAACAGCCACTTTAGCATCAAAATTTACATTCACTTTAATCAGATCTCTCTTTGTGCTCCATTTTGAACCCTAGTTTTCTAAAGACAGCATTTTAACATCAATACCAAGTTATTGACTATCTAGAATAAGAGGAAGATTTCGGTATAGGTCAGCAGATTTTTGTAAAAAAAAAAAAATCATGGAGGCAAAGGGCAGGAGAGAAAACAAATCATGACTTACCAGATACTTTTCTTTCCTTCAATACAGGGAGAGTACACAGCTGCATTCATTACTTGTTGGAATACAGATCCTGGCCACCAGGAGGTGGCAAAGACACCCCAGTTAAAGGCTTAAATAGCTCTCCCCCACTTCCCCCATCCCCCTGTCATTCTGCCGAGGGAACAAGGAAACAGTAGGAGAAATATCAGGGTGAAAAAGGTGCCAGAAGAAAAAAAAAAATTTAGGGCCAACCATCGAATTAAAGGAAATTATCTGGTAAGTCATCATTTATGTTTTCCTTCTTCATACAGGGAGAGTCCACAGCTGCATTCATTACTTGTGGGAAACAATACCCAAGCTACAGAGGACACTGAATGCTAACGGGAGGATAAAAGAGAGAGGTGGCCCCTAATCTGAGGGCACCACAGCCTACAAAACCTTTCTCCCGAAGGCTGCTTTAGCAGAAGCAAAA
The DNA here is from genome assembly GCF_027579735.1 of Bombina bombina. Taxonomy (NCBI): domain Eukaryota; kingdom Metazoa; phylum Chordata; class Amphibia; order Anura; family Bombinatoridae; genus Bombina; species Bombina bombina. The sequence continues at coordinate 483,113,928 of NC_069500.1, forward strand.
ACATAAAACTTGGAAAATTTTGAAAAAGTATGTGAGGAGGACCAGGTAGCACGCCTTACAAGTATGACCCAAGAGGAAACCACTGCTCTTGTAGAATGAGCCGTAATCCTCAGAGGAGGCTTAAGACCCGCTGACTCTCATGCTAAGCGGATGATACTCCTCAACCAAAAAGATAAGGAAGGCGAAGAGACCCTCTGACCCCTACGCTTCCCAGAATAGATAAACAGAGAAGAAGTTTGTCTAAATTCCTTCATAGCCTGAAAATAGAACTTCAAGGCACAAACCACATCCAGATTCTGCAGTAAACGTTCCTTCGATGAAGGATTAGGACATAAGGAAGGAACCACAATTTCTTGATTGATGTTGCGATTTGACACAACCTTAGGAAGAAATCCTAACTTCATAGAACTTCATAGAACAGCCTTATCGGCATGGAACACCAGATAAGGAGGGTCGCATTGCAAGGCAGCAATCTCAGTAGCAATAGCTAGTAGAAAAAGAACCTTCCAAGACAAAAAACTTAAAGTCAACCTCATGCATAGGCTCAAATGGAGCCCGTTGCAAAACTTTAAGAACAAGATTTAAACTCCAAGGAGGAGCATTAGATCTAAACACCGGCCTGATCCTAGTCAGACCCTTAAAAGACTGTACATCCAGAAGCTCAGCGAGCCTCTTGTGCAGTAAAACAGAAAGGGCCGAAATCTGTCCCTTCAAGGAACTAGCTAAGAGGCCCTTCTCCAGTCCAACCTGGAGAAAAGAATGAATCCTAGCAACCTTTACTTTGTGCCAAGACAAATCACACTCTTCACCCAGAATAAGTAGGTCCTTCACACCTTATGAAACTGGCTTACAAACTTGAATGAGAGTATCGATAAATCTCAGAAAACCCTCTCGGTTAAGATGAAGCATTCAATCACCACACATTCAGCCTCAGAGATCTATATTTTGATGAATAAAAGGGGCCTTGTTCCAGCAGATCCCTGCGACAAAGTAACCTCCAAGGAGGAGATGATGGCATCCTCACAAGATCCGCGAACCATATCCTTCGCAGTCACGATGGAGCAATCAGTATCACTGACGCCTGCTCCTGAAAGATTCGAGCCACCACTCAAGGAAGGAGTGGCAATGGAAGGAAAAGAGAAATTAGATTAAACCTCAAGGGACCGCTAACACATCTATTAGCTCCACATGAGGACCCCTGGACCTCGATGCACATCTGGGTAGCTAGGTATCGAGACGGGACGCCATGAAATCTATATTGGGCGTTTGCTGTCAGCGATCCACATTCTGACAGGTGGGGAACAGTTGTGGGTCTCCGCCCACTCCAGAATCCGAGATACTTCCCTCAATGCCAGGAAGCTTCTCGTTCCCCCTGACGGTTGATGTAAGCTACCAAGGATATATTGTCTGATTGGAATCAGATAAATTGGGACGAACCCAGTAGGGGACAAACCTTCAGATTAAATATTGCCCGAAGGTCTAGAATGTTGAACGGGAGGGAGCCCTCCTCCTGCGTCCACAGGCCCTGCGCCTTCTTGGCGCCCCAAACAGCTCACCATCCTGACAGACTTGCATCTGTAGTCACAGTCACCCAGGATGGTCTTAAAAAGGATGTACCTAGGGACAGGTAATCTGGATAGAGCCACAAGGGAGCGATTCTCTTGACCGGGAAGAGAAATTTAATCCTGTTCCACTCGTCAATGATTGCCTTCAAATTTAGGACCCAGAGGTTCGACTGGCAGCTCGGCCTTTGGAACCTCTAATGTAGTCAAAACCTCCTTAGAAAGCGTAAACGTTCTGTCCTAAATCTAAAAAACATAATTTATGCTTACCTGATAAATTCCTTTCTTCTGTAGTGTGATCAGTCCACGGGTCATCATTACTTCTGGGATATTACTCCTCCCCAACAGGAAGTGCAAGAGGATTCACCCAGCAGAGCTGCATATAGCTCCTCCCCTCTACGTCACCTCCAGTCATTCGACCAAGGACCAACGAGAAAGGAAAAGCCAAGGGTGAAGTGGTGACTGGAGTATAAATTAAAAAATATTTACCTGCCTTAAAAACAGGGCGGGCCGTGGACTGATCACACTACAGAAGAAAGGAATTTATCAGGTAAGCATAAATTATGTTTTCTTCTGTTAAGTGTGATCAGTCCACGGGTCATCATTACTTCTGGGATACCAATACCAAAGCAAAAGTACACGGATGACGGGAGGGATAGGCAGGCTCTTTATACAGAAGGAACCACTGCCTGAAGAACCTTTCTCCCAAAAATAGCCTCCGATGAAGCAAAAGTGTCAAATTTGTAAAATTTGGAAAAAGTATGAAGCGAAGACCAAGTAGCAGCCTTGCAAATCTGTTCAATAGAGGCCTCATTCTTGAAGGCCCAAGTGGAAGCCACAGCTCTAGTAGAATGAGCTGTAATTCTTTCAGGAGGCTGCTGTCCAGCAGTCTCATAAGCTAAACGAATTATGCTACGAAGCCAAAAAGAAAGAGAGGTAGCGGAAGCTTTTTGACCTCTCCTCTGCCCAGAGTAAATGACAAACAGAGAAGACGTTTGTCGAAATTCCTTAGTTGCCTGTAAGTAAAATTTTAGAGCACGGACTACATCCAGGTTGTGCAGTAGACGTTCCTTCTTTGAAGAAGGATTTGGGCATAAAGAAGGAACAACAATCTCTTGATTGATATTCCTGTTAGTAACTACCTTAGGTAAGAACCCAGGTTTAGTACGCAGGACTACCTTATCTGAATGAAAAATCAAATAAGGAGAATCACAATGTAAGGCTGATAATTCAGAGACTCTTCGAGCCGAGGAAATAGCCATTAAAAATAGAACTTTCCAAGATAACAACTTTATATCAATGGAATGAAGGGGTTCAAACGGAACGCCCTGTAAAACATTAAGAACAAGGTTTAAACTCCATGGTGGAGCAACAGTTTTAAACACAGGCTTAATTCTGGCCAAAGCCTGACAAAAAGCCTGGACGTCAGGAACTTCTGACAGACGTTTGTGTAACAGAATGGACAGAGCTGAGATCTGTCCCTTTAATGAACTAGCAGATAAACCCTTTTCTAAACCTTCTTGTAGAAAAGACAATATCCTAGGAATCCTAACCTTACTCCAAGAGTAACCTTTGGATTCACACCAATATAGGTATTTACGCCATATCTTATGGTAAATCTTTCTGGTAACAGGTTTCCTAGCCTGTATTAAGGTATCAATAACTGACTCAGAAAATCCACGTCTTGATAAAATCAAGCGTTCAATTTCCAAGCAGTCAGCTTCAGAGAAGTTAGATTTTGATGTTTGAAGGGACCCTGTATCAGAAGGTCCTGTTTCAGAGGTAGAGACCAAGGTGGACAGGATGACATGTCCACCAGGTCTGCATACCAAGTCCTGCGTGGCCACGCAGGTGCTATTAGAATCACTGATGCTCTCTCTTGTTTGATTCTGGCAATCAATCGAGGAAGCAACGGGAAGGGTGGAAACAAGTAAGCCATCCTGAAGTCCCAAGGTGCTGTCAGAGCATCTATCAGGACTGCTCCTGGATCCCTGGATCTGGACCCGTAACGAGGAAGCTTGGCGTTCTGTCGAGACGCCATGAGATCTATCTCTGGTTTGCCCCAACGTCGCAGTATTTGGGCAAAGACCTCCGGATGAAGTTCCCACTCCCCCGGATGAAAAGTCTGACGACTTAAGAAATCCGCCTCCCAGTTCTCCACTCCCGGGATGTGGATTGCTGACAGGTGGCAAGAGTGAGACTCTGCCCAGCAAATTATCTTTGATACTTCCATCATAGCTAGGGAGCTTCTTGTCCCTCCCTGATGGTTGATGTAAGCTACAGTCGTGATGTTGTCCGACTGAAACCTGATGAACCCCCGAGTTGTCAACTGGGGCCAAGCCAGGAGGGCATTGAGAACTGCTCTCAATTCCAGAATGTTTATTGGCAGGAGACTCTCCTCCTGACTCCATTGTCCCTGAGCCTTCAGAGAATTCCAGACGGCACCCCAACCTAGAAGGCTGGCGTCTGTTGTTACAATTGTCCAGTCTGGTCTGCTGAATGGCATCCCCCTGGACAGATGTGGCAGAGAAAGCCACCATAGAAGAGAATTTCTGGTCTCTTGATCCAGATTCAGAGAAGGGGATAAGTCTGAGTAATCCCCATTCCACTGACTTAGCATGCACAGTTGCAGTGGTCTGAGGTGTAAGCGTGCAAAGGGTACTATGTCCATTGCCGCTACCATTAAGCCGATTACCTCCATGCATTGAGCCACTGACGGGTGTGGCAAGCACTTTGAAGTCTTGTTAGCCTGTCCTCTGTCAGGTAAATCTTCATTTCTACAGAATCTATAAGAGTCCCCAGGAAGGGGACTCTTGTGAGTGGAACGAGTGAACTTTTCTTTTCGTTCACCTTCCATCCATGTGACCTTAGAAATGCCAGCACTAACTCTGTATGAGACTTGGCAGTTTGAAAGCTTGAAGCTTGTATCAGAATGTCGTCTAGGTATGGAGCTACCGAGATTCCCCGCGGTCTTAGTACCGCCAGAAGAGCACCCAGAACCTTTGTGAAGATTCTTGGAGCTGTAGCCAATCCGAATGGAAGAGCCACAAACTGGTAATGCCTGTCTAGGAAGGCAAACCTTAGGTACCGATAATGATCTTTGTGAATCGGTATGTGAAGGTAAGCATCTTTTAAATCTACAGTGGTCATGTATTGACCCTCTTGGATCATAGGTAAAATTGTCCGAATAGTCTCCATCTTGAACGATGGAACTCTTAGGAATTTGTTTAGGATCTTTAAGTCCAGGATTGGTCTGAAAGTTCCCTCTTTTTTGGGAACCACAAACAGATTTGAGTAAAACCCCTGTCCCTGTTCCGATCGTGGAACTGGATGGATTACTCCCATTAACAAGAGCTCTTGTACGCAGCGTAGAAACGCCTCTTTCTTTGTCTGGATTGTTGACAATCTTGACAGATGAAATCTCTCTCTTGGAGGAGAGTATTTGAAGTCCAGAAGGTATCCCTGAGATATTATCTCTAGCGCCCAGGGATCCTGAACATCTCTTGCCCAAGCCTGGGCGAAGAGAGAAAGTCTGCCCCCCACTAGATCCGATCCCGGATCGGGGGCCCTCAATTCATGCTGTTTTAGGGGCAGCAGCAGGTTTCCTAGTCTGCTTGCCCTTGTTCCAGGACTGGTTAGGTTTCCAGCCTTGTCTGTAGCGAGCAACAGCTCCTTCCTGTTTTGGTGCAGAGGAAGTTGATGCTGCTCCTGCTTTGAAATTACGAAAGGAACGAAAATTAGACTGTCTAGTCTTGGCTTTGGCTTTGTCCTGAGGCAGGGCATGGCCTTTACCTCCTGTAATGTCAGCGATAATCTCTTTCAACCCGGGCCCGAATAAGGTCTGCCCTTTGAAAGGTATATTAAGCAATTTAGACTTAGAAGTAACATCAGCTGACCAGGATTTTAGCCACAGCGCCCTGCGTGCCTGAATGGCGAATCCTGAATTCTTTGCCGTAAGTTTAGTAAGATGTACTACGGCCTCCGAAATGAATGAATTAGCTAGTTTAAGGACTCTAAGCCTGTCCGTAATGTCGTCCAGAGTAGCTGAACCAATGTTCTCTTCCAGAGACTCAATCCAGAATGCCGCTGCAGCCGTGATCGGCGCAATGCATGCAAGGGGTTGCAATATAAAACCTTGTTGAACAAACATTTTCTTAAGGTAACCCTCTAACTTTTTATCCATTGGATCTGAAAAAGCACAGCTATCCTCCACCGGGATAGTGGTACGCTTAGCTAAGGTAGAAACTGCTCCCTCCACCTTAGGGACCGTTTGCCATAAGTCCCTTGTGGTGGCGTCTATTGGAAACATTTTTCTAAATATCGGAGGGGGTGAGAACGGCACACCGGGTCTATCCCACTCCTTAATAACAATTTCAGTAAGTCTCTTAGGTATAGGAAAAACCTCAGTACTCGTCGGTACCGCAAAATATTTATCCAACCTACACATTTTCTCTGGTATTGCAACTGTGTTACAATCATTCAGAGCCGCTAACACCTCCCCTAGTAATACACAGAGGTTTTCCAGTTTAAATTTAAAATTTGAAATATCTGAATCCAGTCTGTTTGGATCAGAACCGTCACCCACAGAATGAAGTTCTCCGTCCTCATGTTCTGCCACCTGTGACGCAGTGTCTGACATGGCCCTAATATTATCAGCGCACTCTGTTCTCACCCCAGAGTGATCACGCTTACCTCTTAGTTCTGGTAATTTAGCCAAAACCTCAGTCATAACAGTAGCCATATCCTGTAATGTGATTTGTAATGGCCGCCCAGATGTACTCGGCGCTACAATATCACGCACCTCCCTCTGAGCGGGAGATGTAGGTACTGACACGTGAGGCGAGTTAGTCGGCATAACTCTCCCCTCGTTGTTTGGTGAAATTTGTTCAATTTGTACAGATTGACTTTTATTTAAAGTAGCATCAATACAGTTAGTACATAAATTTCTATTGGGCTCCACTTTGGCATTGCAACAAATGACACAGGTATCATCCTCTGAATCAGACATGTTTAACACACTAGCAAATAAACTTGCAACTTGGAAATACAATTCAATTAGAATAATATTAAAATGTACTGTGCCTTTAAGAAGCACAGAAGATCTATGACAGTTGAAAATTAATAAATTGAAACAGTTATAGCCTCAATCCTTGTAAACAACACAACTTTAGCAAAGGTTTAATCCCATTAGCAAAGATAACAAATTCTGAAAGCAGGAAACAAATTACAGAATAAACGTTTTTTATCTCAGTCAAACTATAATTCTCACAGCTCTGCTGAGAGAAATTACCTCCCTCAAAATAAGTTTTGAAGACCCCTGAGCTCTGTAGAGATGAACCGGATCATGCAGGGAATACAATGAGTTGCTGACTGAAATATTTGATGCATAGAAAAAGCGCCAAAAAACGGCCCCTCCCCCTCACACACAGCAGTGAGGGAGAACAGAAACTGTCAGAAAAACAGATTAAGCAACTGCCAAGTGGAAAAATAGTGCCCAAACATTTATTCACACAGTACCTCAGCAAATGAAAACGATTTTACATTCCAGCAAAAACGTTAAACATAATCTCTAGTTATTAAACAGCTTTATGTATTTCTTACAGTGTAATTCTAGTGAAGTACCATTCCCCAGAATACTGAAGTGTAAAGTATACATACATGACATTATATCGGTATGGCAGGATTTTCTCATCAATTCCATTGTCAGAAAATAAAAACTGCTACATACCTCTATGCAGATTCATCTGCCCGCTGTCCCCTGATCTGAAGTTTACCTCACTCCTCAGATGGCCGAGAACAGCAATATGATCTTAACTACTCCGGCTAAAATCATAGCAAAACTCTGGTAGATTATTCTTCAAACTCTGCCAGAGAGGTAATAACACACTCCGGTGCTATTTTAAAATAAACTTTTGATTGAAGATATAAAACTAAGTATAATCACCATAGTCCTCTCACACATCCTATCTAGTCGTTGGGTGCAAGAGAATGACTGGGAGTGACGTAGAGGGGAGGAGCTATATGCAGCTCTGCTGGGTGAATCCTCTTGCACTTCCTGTTGGGGAGGAGTAATATCCCAGAAGTAATGATGACCCGTGGACTGATCACACTTAACAGAAGAAACTGGATCCTCCACAGGCGGAGGATTATAGGCGGCAGACTCCAACCCTGAAAGTTCATACTCTGAAGTTTCAGAGAGAACCTCATCCTCTGATAGCCGATAGGATATATCCGACAAATTACATGATGCCACCTGGGCAGGAGTGCAAGATTTAACCCTTCGCTTGCGCTTAGCAGTGTGAAGGAAAGCACTAATGGCCGCAGACACCACCTTATGAAACACAGTAACTTCTGGTGAAAAAAAGGCCCCCTCCAGATATAGGATTAGAAATGCAATGGGAAGCTGCATGTGTATACAAAGATGCACCAAGGGTGTGCACCTTACTGGACGAGGACTCCACAGAGGTGGGCGGTTCAGTGGTATCAAACATGTCAACCTTATTTGATATAATCCCCTTATCAAAATGCATATGGAACATAATTGAGAGGGCGGATATTCCAGAGGGCTCTCACAATATAGACAGGCATTACTCTTTAAAATAGAGGGAGAACCCTCTAATGAATCAGAATCCTCAATAGCTAAAGAACGATATGCGGAGGACTACAGAAAAATATAACTTTATTTTTTAAAAAATAAAAATAAAAAATCAGCACCTTTATACCACCAATGGGTGGGGCACTCACCACCTCCTATGACCCAGACAGAACAGAGATAAAAATCCTCTCCAGTAGTAACTCGTTCAAGAGAAAGGAAATGGAAGCCTCAACCATTCCGGTCACATGGTGTGCAATGCAGGACCGTCCCTTCGATGAAAAAGCATGCCAAGCTTTTACGCTGCGCAACCCTTAAAGTGAAACCTGTATGTTCAATCTCAGCCTATGAGCCAATAAACAACTTACACATAAAGCAGCATAAAATCAAATAAAGCATATATGATTAAACCCAACTGTTCAAAATCCCCCTCAGGAGATATTAACCCTTGATTCCATATAGATAAAAGGAGGCACACTGTGACCCTGTCTTCTAGCGTTTGCAATATGTGTAAAAAATAACACAATCTTACCGGAATCTATGCCATGGAACAATAACACGGTCTTTCAAGTTTGACAGATTGTAGCAGTGCTTCTGACATGGACTTGAGTGAAGAAAGCTGTTAATATGAGACTGGATGGTTTCGCAGAAAGACTCTCCCTGCATCTCCAGACTAACTTTCGTCAATGCTCTCACTGAGAGGCTGACAAGACTACTTAAAACTCCAGTCCCATCTCGAAGGGCAGAAACTCTTCCTAAGGAACTACTCTGAAATCTTCTGACACTTCTCTGCTAACCTCCTGTGATGAAAGGCAAAGAATGACTGGGGGGATGAGGGAAGTGAGGAAGGTATTTAAGCCTTTGGTTGGGGTGTCTTTTCCTCCTCCTGGTGGCCAGGTTCTGTATTCCCACAAGTAATTAATGCAGCTGTGGACTCTGCCTGTATTAAGAAGGAAAAGAGAGAAAAAATTAAAAGAAAGTGATAAGGGAAAGCAGACAATGGGCAGAAGGAAGAAGACGAGATGAGGAGATAAAACCAGAGGACAGTGCATGAAAAAAAAGGGAGAAAAGCATTTCAGAGTGAGTTTTAAAAGGGATATGAAACCCAAAAAAAATATTTTGTGATTCAGACAGAGCATACGATTTTAAAAAAAAGTTTCCAAATTACTTGTATTATAAAATTTGCTTTGTTCCCATGGTATTCTTTGTTGCCCTCTAGTGCTCTTGCAAATGGATAATATTGCAAAACTGCTGCCACATAGTGCCTCAGACACGTGCATGCTCCTAAGAAATCTCTGATTTTAAACAAAAGATCAAAAAGTGGAGCACGACCTTACAAATTATTTGCAATGTAGATTTATTCACATATAAACAATGAGCACAATTAAGGGCTGTGTCCTGAAACCTCACTTATATGTATGTGAGCCTTTTTTATATGTGAATAAATCTACATTGAAATGAATTTGGATGGAGCTGCTCCACTTTTTAATTTTTGTTATCAGACTTTGAACTATGTAGTGATCAAAGTGTTTTTGTGTTGTGTTGGAGTGTTGGAAATTATATGGAGAGGTTTCAGCAACAAAAAATACCAAGAGAACAAAAAAAATTAGATAAGAGAAGTAAATTAGAAAGCTGTTTAAAATCGCATGCTCTGTTTCAATCATAAAATAAATGTTTTGGTTTTCATGTCCTTTTAAAGGGACATGAAACCCAAATTTATTCTTTCATGATTTACAAAGAGCATGCGATTTTAAACAACTTTCCAATTTACTTCTATCATCTAAATTTCTACATTCCCTTGATATTCTTTGTTGAAAATCACATCTAAATAGGCTCAGTAGATGCAGAATGGTGACTGCACATAGATGCCTCATGTGACTGGCTCACCCATGTGCATTGCTATTTCTTTAACAAAGGATACCTAAAGAATTAAGCAAATTAGATAATAGAAGTAAATTGGAATGTTTAAAATTGTATTCTTTGTATTGTACCTTAATACCAAAGAAAGGGAAAAATATAGAAGATCCTGCTTCATATAGACCAATCTCGGTTCTCAATGCGGACTATAAAATATTAATGTCTATAATTGCAGCTAGATTAATGGGATGTCTCGATGAAATTATACATACAGATCAAGTCGGTTTTATGGCTTCAAGAAAATCATCTAAAAACATTCGTAAAGTTACAACCTTTTTAGATCATATATGAAATTTAGAAAATTCTAGAGAGAAGAAATTAACTTCTGATATAGCTTTACTTACATTGGACGCTGAAAAAGCTTTTGATTCTATTGAATGGGAATATATGTTTAATGCACTGGAAAGATTTGGTTTTAAAAATCATTTTACGCAATTTCTACATAATATCTACACAGAACCGATATCTTACATATTAATCAATGGTTCATTAACTTCTGGAATACGGTTAAAGAAAGGTACTAGACAAGGTTGCCCTTTATCCCCACTACTTTTCAATATTGCTTTGGAACCGCTGGCTATATGGTTAAGGGATGTGTATCAGGGGATCTCGATGTCTACTCAAACATTAAAGATTCTATTATATGCAGATGACCTATTGATCTTTCTTTATAATACACGACACTCTATTCCCCTAATTCTAACGTCATTAAACTTTTTCAGTACCTTTTCAGGTTATAAAATAAACTACGATAAAAGCGAATTAATGTGAATGCAAAAGCTAAAATCTAGTATACAAGAATTTCCATTTAAAGTTGTGGAGTCGCTGACATATCTAGGTAAAAATCTACATAAAAACCCACAAAATTGGTATAAATTAAATTTCCAAATACTTCTTCAAAAAATCAAAACAGATCTAAGTTTATGGGTATCCTTACCGTTATCAATATCAGCAAGAGTTAGCCTAATCAAAACAATTGTTTTCCCGCGGATTCTATACCCCTTACAGAACCTCCCACTACTTCTAAAAAAAAGTAGATATAGACAAATTACATGCAATGTTTACAAAGTTTATTTGGAAGGGCAGTAAAGCCCGTATTTCTTTAAAACTTATACAAAAATGTAATATGGCAGGTCTAGCTCTACCTAATATTGGTCTGTATAATATAGCCGCCCTGGCTAAAGTGGCAATTGATTGGCTGGCAGATTCTTGCTGGTTCTCATCACCGGACAAGGAGGGTCATATCACTTATCCATTTGCTCTGAAAGCTATTCTACATAACCCCCCTAAAAAAAACTCCAGACAAGGTAAAAAGCTTAACTACTATTAATAACATAGTTGTGGCCTGGCAAATTTTTTATTTCCTGACTGGGAAGGATTACTCCTTTACTGAATATCTTCCAATAAGAGGTAACTGATTTTATTCCAGGTGTTTCTCAGAAAATATTTGAGACATGGGAAGAGAAGCGGTTGAAAGATATTTATCAAATCTTAGCAGATTCAAGACATGTAAAATCATATGAATCTCTCACAGCAATTTAACTTTTCTAGACATGAATTCTACGCCTATCTACAATTAAGACACTTTGTTCATGATAAAGGCTGGGGCAAAAGTAGAATTAAGGAATGGAGGGACATTAGAACTTATGTTCAAAAATTTCAGGAAGGAGTTACATCCATCTCACTACTTTATAATATAATGCTGGCTAAAAAAAGCCAAATTGGTATAGATAAGTTGAGCAATGCCTGGATACCCATTTTCCCTGATATAGATCAAGAAAAAATCAAAGCCAGTTTCAATGCACTAGAAAAGTGTAGGATTTCAATAAATTGGAGATAATCTCATATGAAATTGTTGAATAATTATTATCTTACCCCCTATAAACTTGGGAAGATGTATCCAACATGTGTATCTAACTGTTCATGATGTGCATTCTTAAAAGCAGATATATTGCATATGTTTATTCAATGTCCTAAGATTCAGCAGTATTGGAAGAAGATTATCTTCTGGCTTAATAGAAATTTTCAAGCTGACATTAGGTTAGAGCCGGAAGAAGTCATTTTCCTCAGAATTTCAAAGGGTAATCAATCTATACAAAAAAATGTTCTAAATACAATAATTATTTTAACTAGGCATTTGATACTGAAATTGTGGAAAGGGAAAATAGCCCTTTCATTTTTTATACGGGAAGTACAAAATCAAATAATATTCAAATCTTTCCATCTAGAACTAGCGGGGGGGGGGGATAAGAAAGTTTATGTTAGGGTGGCTTCCCGTAATTAAAACATATCCCCCACAGGTGCAAAAACGTATTTTAAAACCTTTTCTCAGTTCAAAGAGTTTTGCTGATCTAGTATTATTTGAGTTATTTCCAGCCAGTTGGATCTCACTATATAGAGAAGTATAATTTAAAACCAAAAGGCTTAAAAAGCCATATTGATAGATATCTACGTAAATATCTAATAACAGACCTTCGGAGGGCGGTGCGGGGAGGGGGTCGTAACCCATGGAGTGTTTTTTGTTTCCTTTTTTTTCCCTTCTCCCTGGTAAAAGGTGTACAAAATATACCTCAAGGTAAACACTTAAATTCACATGTCAAGCGGGAAGCATATTGTCTTCCTTCTTTTTGTTACTACTGTTCTGGGATGAATATATCATTTATTTTTTGTCTGTGAATTTCTGTCAAAATACCCTGCGTGGTATGAAATTGACATACTTTATGTTATTGTATTTGTGGTTGTAAATAAATAGAAATATATAAAAAAAAATGTATTCTCTATCTTAATCATGAAAGAAAAATGTTGTGTTTCATGTTCCTTTAAGCAAATGATTAACATCTGAGTAGTGGGAAAGTGAATACAATTCTGAACAAACTTCCTCTCCAAAGGAAAACCTAGAACTGGATAATGAGAAAGACTATTGCAATAAAGGGAAAAGTAAACCTAAATCTCTAAGACATGAAACACCATAATAAGAAATGATATACAATTCACATGGATTTTCTGCTTTTCACTTAGAAAGCTAGCCTATGCGTACAGCAGCTATTCAAGATGGATATGCAAAGGACAACACAAACAACCCAGTATGAGATTTCAGATAAGTAGACATGCACCATAGGTATGTAAATACAATTTTTTTTAATCTGTCAATACCTTACAAATGCTCACTTTCTCTAAAATTTGCATGTTTATTGCACAACTCTTACCTCTTCAGAGCAGTGCTTTCAGCTCCCAGTTCCTGCTTGCCTTCATACCACTCCCCTTGGAACTCGGGTGGCCGGAAATCATTATTGCCTATAACTGGAAGCCTGTATCCCTGCCAGCTGTCTCCAGTTTGCCGGTTCTGGGGAAGCCCCGCACAGTATAAGCTAGTTTCACTCAATTCAGCCATCATGGGCAAGTTTAGACCAGGCAACATTATCGTCCTGTCATCAAGTGGTTGCATCTCTAGCCCATTAGGGTACAAAGAAGAGCTACATGCTGCTGTCTCTGGATCAGGGATCTCCACATCCTGAGGGGGTGGCTGAGGACTAAGAGTGGGTGGCATTGGGGAAGCAGGTGAGTGAGGGGAGTCAGTGGGGTGTACTGGTAACAACTGGTCCATATCTCCAGTAGATGGTAGGGTTGGGAACTGCCGGCTTGGTGGTGTTCCAGTTATAGGCTCTGCACTTTGCCTTTGCTGAACAGCAGAGTCCTGCGACAAACACTGCTCACTGTCTGTGGGTGAGGGGCGGTGGTGAAATGGAGTGGTAATCTTTTTCTGCAGCTTCTCAGATTTATCCTGCCGATCACTTGGTTTGTGCTTAGAAGAGGCAGATGGAGGAAGGTTAGTATTCCCAGATGAGGGTGTCCCACCAACAACCGGCTGGGAAACTGATGGAGGGCGACTGGCACTGGTTGCAGGACGTTGTTTGGAGAGTTTGTGCCTGGGTTAAAAAAATAAAAAAAATAATTTATACTTACCTGATTAATTACCAGATTAATTTCTTTCATGGTGGTAAGAATCCACAATCCATTACTCATGGGAAGAGTAATGGACTCCCACCACCAGTATAAAAGAAAAATATATATAGAAGGGATGCAGGTTGGCAAACTAAATGACATAACACAGGTTTAGATACTTAAAGCAAACACATTTTTTAAATATATATATATATATATATATATATATATATATATATATATATATATATATATATATATATATATATATATATTATATATATATATATATATATATATATATATATATATATATATATATATATATATATAATATTATATTATATATAAGCAATGTCCTGTATAGGAATGTCCTGTATAGCAACTGCCAGGGTGCAATGTCAAAAAATATTTACTCAGCAGAAAAGGCAGCACTCACTGGTCTTGTGATATAAAAAATAACTTTTAATGATGCAAAAATTTGTTAAAACATAGGGATATACATTATCATGCATATCCCTATCCTATGTTTTAACAAATTTTTGTATCATTACTGCTGAGTATGTATACATGTATATATATATATATATATATATATATATATATATATATGTATATATATATATATATATATATATATATATATATATATATATATATATATATATATATATATATATATATACACACACACATACACACACACACATATACATATGCATATATACACACACACATTTATATATGAGAGAGAGAGAGAGAGAGACATACACACATATATATGTGTATGAATGACACTTTCATGAAAAAGGTAAAGAGAGAAAAAATGAAAGTATGATGCATTCTATGACAAAGATTTATGATGTAAACAAAAAAACAAAATTTATGCTTACCTGATAAATTTATTTCTCTTGTGGTGTATCCAGTCCACAGATTCATCCATTACTTGTGGGATATTCTCCTTCCCATCAGGAAGCTGCAAGAGGATCACCCACAGCAGAGCTGTCTATATAGCTCCTCCCCTAACTGCCACCTCCCAGTCATTCGACCGAAGACAAGCAAGAGAAAGGAGAAACTATAGGGTGCAGTGGTGACTGTAGTTTAAAAATAAAAAACACCTGCCTTAAAATGACAGGGCGGGCCGTGGACTGGATACACCACAAGAGAAATAAATTTATCAGGCAAGCATCAATTTTGTTTTCTCTTGTAAGGTGTATCCAGTCCGCGGATTCATCCATTACTTGTGGGATACCAATACCAAAGCTATAGGACACGGATGAAGGGAGGGACAAGGCAGGCACTTAAACGGAAGGCAACACTGCCTGTAAGACCTTTCTCCCAAAAATAGCATCCGAAGAAGCAAAAGTATCAAATTTGTAGAATTTAGAAAAAGTATGAAGCGAAGACCAAGTCGCCGCCTTACAAATCTGTTCAACAGAAGCCTCATTTTTAAAAGCCAATGTGGAAGCCACCGATCTAGTGGAATGAGTTGTAATTCTTTCAGGAGGCTGCTGGCCAGCAGTCTCATAAACTAAGCGGATTATACTTCTTAACCAAACAGAAAGAGAAGTTGCTGAAGCCTTTTGGCCTTTCCTCTGTCCAGAGTAGACAACAAACAATGCAGATGTTTGACGAAAATCTTTAGTAGCTTGTAAATAAAACTTTAAAGCACGAACCACGTCAAGATTGTGTAATAGACGTTCCTTCTTTGAAGAAGAATTAGGACACAGTGACGGAACATCAATCTCCTGATTGATATTCTTATTAGATACCACCTTAAGAAGAAACCCAGGTTTGGTACGCAATACTACCTTATCTGCATGGAAGATCAGATAAGGGGAATCACACTGCAAGGCAGATAACTCTGAAATTCTTCAAGCCGAAGAGATAGCTACCAAAAACTTTCCAACATAAAAGCTTGATATCTATGGAATGCAGAGGTTCAAACGGAACCCCTTGAAGAACTTTAAGAACTAAATTTAAACTCCATGGAGGAGCAACAGGTTTAAACACAGGCTTGATTCTAACTAAAGCATGATAAAACGCCTGAACGTCTGGAACATCCGCCAGACGCTTGTGCAAAAGAATAGACAGAGCAGAAATCTGTCCCTTTAAGGAACTAGCTGACAATCCCTTCTCCAATCCTTCTTGGAGAAAAGATAATATCCTGGGAATCCTGACTTTACTCCATGAGTAACTATTGGATTCACACCAATGAAGATATTTACACCATATCTTATGATAGATTTTCCTGGTGACAGGCTTTCGAGCCTGAATTAAGGTATCAATGACCGACTCGGAAAAACCCCGCTTTGATAAAATCAATCGTTCAATCTCCAAGCAGTCAGCCGCAGAGAAATTAGATTTGGATGTTTGAAGGGACCTTGAAGTAGAAGGTCCTGCCTCAGCGGTAGAGTCCATGGTGGAAAGGATGACATGTCCGCCAGATCTGCATACCAAGTCCTGCGTGGCCACGCAGGAGCTATCAAAATCACCAAAGCTCTCTCCTGCTTGATCTTGGCAATCAGACGAGGGAGGAGAGGAAACAGTGGAAACACATAAGCCAGGCTGAAGGACCAGGGCGCTGCTAGAGAATCTAACAGCGCTGCCTGGGGATCCCTTGACCTGGACCCGTACAAGGAAGTTTGGCGTTCTGACGAGACGCCATGAGATCCAGTTCTGGTTTGCCCCATAGTTGAATCAGCTGGGCAAATACCTCCGGATGGAGCTCCCACTCCCCCGGATGAAAAGAATGCCAACTTAGAAAATCTGCCTCCCAGTTCTCTACTCCTGGGATATGGATAGCTGAGAGATGGCAAGAGTGAACCTCTGCCCATAGAATTATCTTTGAAACCTCCAACATTGCCAGGGGGCTCCTTGTTCCCCCCTGATGGTTGATATAGGCTACAGTCGTGATGTTGTCCGACTGAAATCTGATGAACCTGACCGCAGCTAGCTGAGGCCAAGCCTGAAGAGCATTGAATATCACTCTTAGTTCCAGAATGTTTATCGGAAGGAGGGCCTCCTCCTGAGTCCACGAGCCCTGAGCCTTCAGGGAGTTCCAGACTGCACCCCAGCCCAGAAGGCTGGCATCTGTCGTTACTATAGTCCAATCTGGCCTGCGGAAGCTCATCCCCTTGGACAGATGGACCCGAGATAGCCACCAGAAAAGAGAATCCCTGATTTCTTGATCCAGATTTAGTAGAGGAGACAAATCTGTGTAATCCCAATTCCACTGACTGAGCATGCAAAGTTGCATGCAAGATGTAGGCGGGCAAACGGTACTATGTCCATTGCCGCTACCATTAAACCGATTACTTCCATACACTGAGCCACTGAAGGACGAGAAGTGGAATAAAGAACACGGCAAGAGTCTAGAAGTTTTGACAATCTTCATTTCTACCGAATCTATCAGAGTCCCTAGGAATGAAACTTTTGTTAGAGGTGATAGAGAACTCTTCTTCGTTCACCTTCCACCCATGGGACCTCAGAAATGCCAGAACAATCTCCGTATGGGACTTGGCGATTTGAAAAGTCGACGCCTGTATCAGAATGTTGTCTAAGTAAGGGGCTACTGCTATACCCCGCGGCCTTAGGACCGCTAGGAGGGACCCTAGAACCTTTGTAAAGATTCTTGGTGCTGTGGCCAACACGAAGGGAAGAGCCACAAACTGGTAGTGCCTGTCTAGAAAGGCAAACCTGAGAAAACGATGATGATGATCTTTGTGTATCGGGATGTGAAGATAAGCATCCTTTAAGTCTACGGTAGTCATATATTGACCCTCCTGGATCATAGGAAGGAAGATTCGAATAGTCTCCATCTTGAAGGATGGGACTCTGAGAAATTTGTTTAAGATCTTGAGATCTAAGATTGGTCTGAATGTTCCCTCTTTCTTGGGAACTACAAACAGATTTGAATAGAAGCCCTGCCCCTGTTCCTCCTGAGGCTGAAGCTGCGCCACTCTTGAAGTTTCGAAAGGGCCGAAAACTAGACTGTTTTCCTCCAGTGATGTCAGAAATGATCTCCTTCAGTCCAGGCCCGAATAGGGTCTGTCCTTTGAAGGGAATATTGAGAAGTTTAGACTTTGAAGTCACGTCAGCTGACCAGGATTTAAGCCATAGCGCCCTACGCGCCTGAATAACAAAACCTGAATTTTTAGCTGTTAGTTTGGTTAAATGAACAACGGCGTCCGAAACAAATGAATTGGCTAGCTTAAGAGCCTTAAGCTTGTCAATAATATCTTCCAACGGGGTTTCAACCTGTAGAGCCTCCTCTAGAGACTCAAACCAGAAAGCCGCAGCAGCAGTGACTGGGGCAATGCATGCAAGAGGCTGGAGAATAAAACCTTGTTGAATAAAATTTTTCTTAAGGTAACCCTCTAATTTTTTATCCATTGGATCTAGAAAAGCACAACTGTCCTCGACAGGGATAGTGGTACGCTTAGCTAGAGTAGAAACTGCTCCCTCCACCTTAGGGACCGTCTGCCATAAGTTCCGTGTAGCGGCGTCTATAGGAAACATCTTTTTAAAAACAGGAGGGGGAGACAACGGTACACCTGGTCTATCCCATTCCTTAGTAATAATTTCAGAAAACCTCTAAGGGATTGGAAAAACATCAGTATAAGTAGGTACTGCATAGTATTTATCCAATCTACATAATTTCTCTGGGACTACAATAGTGTCACAGTCGTCCAGAGTTGCTAAGACCTCCCTGAGCAATATGCGGAGGTGCTCAAGCTTAAATTTAAATGTAGACTTATCAGAATCAGGTTAAAGTATCTTCCCTGAATCAGAAAAATCACCCACAGATTGAAGCTCCCCTGCTTCAGCTTCAGTACATTGTGAGGGTGTATCAGACTGTCTGATTCAGACATAGCCACTAAAGCGTCAGAGAGCTCTGTATTTATTCTAGTCCCAGAGCTGTCTCGTTTTCCTTGCAATCCTGGCAGTTTAGATAATACCTCTGTAAGGGTATGATTCATAACTGCCGCCGTGTCTTGAAAGGTATACGCAATGGGCGCGCTAGATGTACTAGGCGTCCCCTGAGCAGGATTTATAGGTTCTGACACGTGGGGAGAGTTAGTCGGCATAACTTCCTCCTTGTCAATTTCTTCTGGTGATACATGGTCTTTGTAATCTATAGTAAAATCAGTGCATTTGGTACACATTCTAAGAGGGGGTTCCACAATGGCTTCTAAACATAATGAACAATGAGTTTCCTCTATGTCAAACATGTTTAAACAGACTAGTAATGAGACCAGCAAGCTTGGAAAACACTTTAATAACTGAACAAGCAAAAAATAAAAACGGTACTGTGCCTTTAAGAGAAAAAAACAATGACAGAAACTGCAAAACAGTGAAAAAAGCAGTACATTTTACGAAATTTTTACAGTGCGTATAATAGACTGAAATAGCATTGCACCCACTTGCAAATGGATGATTAACCCCTTAGTTTCAAAACCGGATCAAAAAAAAAACGATATAAAAGTTTTTAAACAATCACAACCAACTGCCACAGCTCTACTGTGGCTCCTACCTGCCCATACAACGACTTTGGAAGGCACAAAAACCCTTTAGAGAGGTCCTATATGTTCAGGGGACTCCTTCAGGGAAGCTGGATGTCTCAAGCTGCAAAAACTACTGCGCAATTTAGGCGCGAAAATAGGCCCCTCCCAACCTGTACTCACAGTGAGAGGGCCTTAAAAAACTATCCCTAGGCAAAATCTAGTCAGCCATGTGGAAAAACTGGGCCCCAGAATAAAGTTTTATCACCAATTTGTAATAAACGTTTATATACCTCAAGCAAACGTTATATCTATTCAGTAATGAGAGTAAATAACAAAAATATTACCCTTTACAGCAAGCATGATACCAGTCATTATTAAATCACTGTAATCAGGCTTACCTTAAATAAATCCGGTATTGTCAGCATTTTCTAGCTTATCTCTCTAGAAAAATTTAAAACTGCACATACCTCAGAGCAGGAGACCCTGCACGCTATTCCCCCAGCTGAAGTTACCCATCTCTTCAGTTATGCGTGAGAACAGCAGTGGACCTTAGTTACAAACCGCTAAGATCATCAAAAAACCACAGACAGACTCTTCTTCAACTTTCTGCCTGAGGCTAAAATAGTACAACTCTGGTACCATTTGAAAATAATAAACTTTTGATTGAAGATAAACTACATTAATGCACCACATCTCTCTAGCTACTTCCCTTGTCGAGAGCTTCAAGAGAATGACTGGAAGGTGGCAGTTAGGGGAGGAGCTATATAGACAGCTCTGCTGTGGGTGATCCTGTTGCAGCTTCCTGTTGGGAAGGAGAATATCCCACAAGTAATGGATGAATCCGTGGACTGGATACACCTTACAAGAGAAATGTATCTTAGAAATTATATCCATCACAAATAACTACACCTCTCTCACCTTGAACAAAAACAGCTTATTCGTTGGGTGGAATCTACAAAATCCCACGGTGCCTTGGTGGTTGGTACCTCCTCCTCTTGCTGGTTAAGTGCAGTAACCCTGTGCCAGAAAGTAAAAACAACTGTATAAACAATTCTCATATTTACATGCAGGAGTTAAAAACACAGTTAAAGTAGTGCAAGGGGTCTGCAAAGCAATGCTGGCCCTGAACGGAAACTGACACTGATCCACAACTTGGCAGTGCAACTAAAACTGCTGATTGTATCAGCGGTGGTTTCTGCTTGACCAATAACAGTGCTCTGTATGTCACGAGCGGTATTCTGTTGGCGCTCTACAAATAACCAATAATAATAAAAACAGGTAAGGCAGGTAGAGAAACTAAACCGAAAAATAAGCATGCAGAACTTTACTACCAAAAGCAGCCACATACGAGGCAAATGTGTCAAAATGGTAGAAATTGGTAATGGTATGTAAAGATGACCAAGTAACTGACTTGAAATCTGTTTAAAACGAGCTTAATTTCTAAAAGCCTAAAAAGGTAGTGATTGCTCTAGTAGATTAAAAAGTAATTTGTTCGGGAGGACACTTCCTGCTACTAGGTATGCTATGTGAATCAAAGCTTTAAAGTGATTGTAAACTTTACTAAATTACTTCCCACTATATATAAGTAAATCATTAAAATGCGCACTTCTGGCATCTAGCTCGTGGGTCACTCAACGATTGGAGGAAGCCCGGAATCGTCATCTGCTAAATACAGTAAGATGCGGACGGAGGAACGGCGGTATGTTTACCATAACTCCGTGGTAAAAAAAAAATTTAAGCAAAAAGGGTCTTTCAAAAAGTTAATGAATTATATTTCCTCTGTTTTAAACATTAATTTTATATAGTGGGCAGTAAATATTACAATCACTTTAAGCTAAGTTGCCAACGTGATTGCAGTAAACCAGGAAGAAGATTTGTTTTCATTCTTTAGTGGCTTGATGATGCAATGTCAAGGACCTTACTACAACAAAGTTAAGAATTATCTTTATCTTCTTTAGCGTTCTTTGGCTCTGGACAGAGATGAGACTACAATTTCAGACTGATGTTTTCAGAAGAAACAACCTTATGAAGGAAAGAGTAGTCTGTTCTTAAAATTGCTTTATCCTGATGAGAAGAAAAACACAACAGGTAAGGAGAATCACAAGATAGAAAAGAAAGCTCAGATACTTTACTGGCTGAGGAAATAGCCAAGAGAAAGGGAAAACTTTAAAAGAACTGGCTGAAAAACTTATCCAGACCATCCAGCAAAAAAAGAATTCTAAGAGCTCCAACGGTAATTCTTGGACTTAAAGGAATAGTAAAGACCAAATTAAAGTTCAACGATTCTGACAGGGCATGTAATTTTCAACAACTTTCTAATTTACTTTTATCATCAGATTTGCTTTGTTCTTTTGTTATTCTTAGTTGAAAGCTAAACCTAGGTAGGCTCATATGCTAATTTCTAAGCCCTTGAAGGACGCCTCTGCATTTGACACTGTTTCACAGCTAGAGGGCGTTAGTTCATGTGGTTCATATAGATAACGTGCTCATGCATGTGAAGTTATTTAACCCTTTACAACTGTTCTGATGTAAAAAAATTGAAATCTCGCAATCGTGCACGTGATCACGAGATTTCAATGATTTGATTGCGTCAGGGGGGCGTCCCTATGATGCGAGGCATGCCCTCCAAACCGCAATACAATCAGGGAAGCGCCAGTGGCTTCAGAAAAGAAATTTGGGCGGAATACAACGTTGTAACGGCGTTAAAAGGTTAAGAGTCAGCACTAATTGCCTGAAATGCAAGTCTGTCAAAAGATCTGAGATAAGCAGGCAGTCAGCAGAAGCTTAGATACATGGTAATTACAGAGGTAGAGAGGATTTTTCTATAACAGTGTTGGTTATGCAAAACGGGGGTATGGTAAATAAAGGAATTATCCATCTTTTTAAACAATAACTTTTTTTGTTTACTATCACTTTAAATCAGAAAAATCTTGCAAGAGACTTTCTATAATGAATCAAGTCTCTAACAATGGTTTTGAAAAACCTCTCAGACAAAATCAGACCAAATAGAGAGATTTGATGGAAGGGACATGGAAAGAGCAAATCCTTACAGAGAGATGCCAATTACTATCACTGAGGCCTAAGTTTCCTGTTTTATTTTGTATTGTAAAATAAAATGAGGAAAGAAGTAAATCATATTGAATGAACAGGAACCACTAGTGCATCTATTAAGAGTCACTTGTGGATCTCAAGATCTTGAACAATACTGGGGTACCTTGTAATTCAAGCAAGAGGCCATGTGGTCTATGTCTGGACTTCCCATACAATTAACAACCTGGCCGAATACCTACTGATTCAAGAACTATTCACTAGGGTGAATGTACTGATGAAGTCCGCTTCCCAACTGTCCAATGCCTAGAATATGAATTGCAGAAACCATGCAATAATGGCGTCTGCACAAAATTGCCAAGGAGCTTTGTGTACCACCTTGGTGATTGACGTAAGCCACCCCAAATGAATATATTGTATGTGGAACCTAGAGACCCATTCATCTTACTTGGACTCACTAACGTAAACCTAGGTCTCGCATGTATTGCTTGTTCGATGAGAATCTTCACATGTTGTCATGAAGTGATATTTCAGTTCTAGTGTATTTGTTTATATATGTGTATTTCTTGTATGTCTGTCATTACTTCCTCAATAATAATAAATATAAATATATATATAAAACTATACTTAAAACAAAAAAAAGCTGTATAGGCTATATAAATGGATCATCTACAAAATATTTATGGAAACAAAAATCTAGGGTATAATGACCCTTTAATACAAGCTTAGAAAGGCAAATCTGATAAATTTATATAAATCCTGTGAATGGAAAAATTGAAAAAAGGTATCTTTCAAGTCTGTGTGGTAGCCATAAGTTGGACCTCCTGCACTTAAGGTAATATAGTGCAAAAAGTCTCCATTTGAAAAGTTGGAACTTTTAAAAATTTGTTCAGAGTTATGAGATCTAAGATCGGCCTGTAAGCCCTGTTTTTGGAATAATGAAAATGTTTGAATGCAACACTTGAATCTGTTCCCCCAAGGGGACCGGGTGTAATTACTCCCAACGCTTCTAAGTCTAATAAACAGAATCAGGTTTGCAGACAAGTAGGGTTTTTCCACTTTTTTGCAACATTGACTTCTATGAGGAATACATTTGGCTCTTTACGCTCATCGTGTTTGTGTGCGAATGAAAACGGTTTACTATCAACCTGTAATATGAGCGCTATCCGACGCACGCAAAAAGCTTACGTTAAGCAGAGTTAGCGTTCAAGCAGGAGCATTAAATACTGTTCCACTTGTAATCTGTCCCTTAATGGGACATTAAAACAAAATGGCCATCGTACATATGAAAAAGCATGAATTAAAGATAGTTTAATATTTCCATGAAAAAGTTTTTGATACTAAAACTAACAGGAAATATATTTTTGTGCACAATGGAGCAATAAACTTTAAGGCAAGCATATTGGCAAGTTCCCCACCTTTAAATAAAAAATAAAATAAAAATAGTTAATCCAGGACATGCGCATTAAACAAGCTGCAATAGATTTATATAGCTATTTTAGATGAAAAGAAAACATTTTAATTGTATTTGATATTATGTCATCTCTGCCATTGCTTCTCTAATAGACATAAGCTCATTGTTATTTGCCGTCTACTAAAAATAAAAGCCAGTACTTACTTTGGCTGGCTTCTATTTACGATGCACTCCCTCCATCCTCTCTGTACCAGATGGCCGCGGAGCCTTTGGCAGCGCCTCCCACTCCGTTTGGGGCTATGCATTGTTTGCGGGGCTGCTTCCCCTACAGAGTGGCCAGAAAAGTTTGCTGCAGTTCCCCGTACATCTGCTGTAAGAAAAGGATAACAAATGTGAGGTAATTGGTGTTTTTAGTTCAAATTCTAAAAATGTGTCATACCTTTGTCTTATATGTGGCAATTTGGCTACAGAAATAGGATATAAATTCTGGCCCCGGAAAACATGTTAAAGTACTCTATAAAAAAACAATTTATGCTTAAGAGGATAAATATCTTTCCTTCTGGATAGGGAGAGTCCACGGCTTCATTCCTTACTGTTGGGAAATACAACACCTGGCCACCAGGAGGAGGCAGACACCCCAGTCAAAGGCTTAAATATCCCCTCCACTTCCTCATTACCCCAGTCCTTCTGCAGAGGGATCAAGGAAAAGTAGGAGAAACATTAGGGTATCAATGGTGCCAGAAGAATAGAATCAAATAAATAGGGGACCACCCATAGACCAAACAAAAAACGGACGGGGGCCGTGGGCTCTCCCTATCTGGAAGGAAAGGAATTTATCTGGTAAGCATAAATTATGTTTTCCTTCCTAAGATAGGGAGAGTCCACGGCTTCATTCCTTACTGTTGGGAAAACTATACCCAAGCTCCAGAGGACACTGAATGAATAATGGGAGGGAACAAAAAGGAAGAGACAGACCATATTCTGAGGGCACCACAACTTTCAAAACTTTTCTCCCGAAAGCTGCTTCAGCCGAAGCAAAAACATAAAACTTGTAAGGAGTACCAGGTATCCGCCTTACAAATCTGATCCATAGAGGCCTCGTTCTTAAAGGCCCAAGAAGCCACTGCTCTAGTTAAATGAGCCGTTATCCTCAGGACGATGTCCCGCTGTCTCGTAAGTTAAGCGGATGACACTCCTTAACCAAAAAGATAGGGAAGTCGAATCAAACTTCTGCCCCTTACGCTTCCCCGGACAAGAGGAAGATTGTCTAACTCCTTATTAGCCTGAAGATAGAACAAATTGTGAAGTAAGCATTCCTTCAATGAAGGATTAGGACACAAGGAAGGAACCACAATCTCCCGATTGATGTTGCAAGCTTAGGAAGAAAACCTAATTGAGCACGTAAAACTGCTTTATCTGCATGAAAAATCAGATAAGGGGGCACACATTGCAAAGCAGAGATCTCAGAAACTCTGCGCGCAGAGGCAATAGCAAATAAAGAGAGAACCTTCCAAGATAACAATTTAATGTCAACAGAATGCTGAGGCTCAAACAGAACCTGTTGCAAAACCCAAACAACAAGATTAAGGCTCCAAGGAGGAGCCACAGATCCTAACACAGGTCTGATCCTATTCAGAGCCTTAAATGACTGCACGTCTAGAAAGCTCAGCCATTCTCTTGTGCAATAAAACCGACAGGGCCGAAATCTGTCCCCTCAGGGAACTAGCAGAAAGGCCTTTCATCAGCCCATCCTGGAGAAAAGATAAGATCCTGGCAACCTTAACTCTGTGCCAGAAAAAAAACAAATTATGCTTACCAGATAATTTCAATTCCTTCTGTATGAGAAGAGTCCACGGCTTCATACCTTACTTGTGGGAAATACTGAACCTGGCCACCAGGAGGAGGAAAAGACACCCCAGCCAAAGGCTTAAATACCTCCCCCACTTCCCTCATCCCCCAGTCATTCTGCCGATGGAACAAGGAACAGTAGGAGAAATATCAGGGTATAAATGGTGCCAGAAGAACAAAACTAAAATTTAGGTCCGCCCAACGGAGACTACAGGCGGGGAGCCATGGGCTCTCCTCATACAGAAAGGAAAGGATCTGGTAAGCATAGTTTATGTTTTCCTTCTTAATATGAGTAGTGTCCACGGCTTCATGCCTTACTTGTGGGAAACATATACCCAAGTTCTAGAGGACACTGAATGAAAAAGGGAGGGCAAAAAGTGAGGCGGACCCTATTCTGAGGGCACCACAGCCTGCAAAATCTCTCCCCCAAAAGCTGCTTCAACCGAAGCAAAAACATCAAACTTGTAAAATTTTGAAAAGTTATGTATGGAGGACCAGGTGGCCGCCCTAGAATTCTGATCCATAGAGGCCTCATTCTTGAAAGGACAAGGAAGTGGACAAGGCTTTCTGCCCCTTATGCTTCCCAGAATAGACAACAAACAAAGAAGTCCGTCTAAACTCCTTCGTAGCCTGGAGATAGAACTTCAAGGCCTGAACCACATCCAAATTATGAAGTAACCACTCCTTCAAAGGAGGAGGATTATGACACAAGGAAGGAACCACAATCTCCTGATTGATGTTACGATCTGAAACAACCTTAGGAAGAAAATCTAACCCAGTACGAAGAACAGCCCTATAAGCATGGAATACTAGGTAAGTGTGCTCACATTGCAAGGCAGCCATCTCAGATACTCTGCACGCAGAGGCAATAGCCAGTAGAAAAATAACCTTCCAAGACCGTAACTTAATGATAACTACATGCATAGGCTCAAACAGAGCCTTCTGCAAAACAATAACCAGATGTAACTCCAAAGAGGAGTGCTAGAACTAAACACAGGATCGATTCTAGTCAGAGCCTGAACAAAAGACTGGACTTCTGGAAGCTCAGGAGCCTCTTTTGCAGTAAAACAGATAGGGTCGAAATATGTCCCTTAAGGGAGGTAGCAGAAAGGCCCTTCTCCAGACCATCCTGGAAAAAGGGAAGAATTCTGGAAACCCTGACCCTATGCCAAGGGAATCCACGCTCTTCACACCAGAATAAGCAGGTCCTCCACACCTTATGATAGATGCGGCGAGTAACCGGCTTACGACCTTGAATGAGTATCAATAACTCTCTGAGAAACCTCTCTTGGCTAGGACTAATCGTTCAATCTCCACGCAGTCAGCCTCAGAGAATCTAGATTCTGATGAACAAAAAGGACCTTGCACCAGCAGATCCCTGCGACATGGTAACCTCCATGGAGGAGATGAGGACATCCCCACCAGAACCGCGAACCACATCCTCCGAGGCCACGATGGAGCAATTAGAATCACTGATGCTCGCTCCTGCTTGATGCGGGCCACTAAACGAGGTAGAAGTGGTAATGGGTGGAAAATGTAGATCAGACTGAACCTCCAAGGCACTGCAAATGCATCTATTAGCTCCGCCTGAGGATCCCTGGACCGCGACCCATATCTGGGTAGTGTGCAATTGAGCCGGGACGCCATGAGATCTATCTCCAGCGTCCCCCATGTGTTGCAAATCTCCGCAAACACCTCGGGATGGAGAGACCATTCCCCCGGATGAAAGGATTGTCTGCTGAAAAAATCAGCTTCCCAGTTGTCCACACCCGGAATGTGGATTGCTGACAGCGAGCAGTTGTGGGCCTCCGCCCATTCCAGATTTCGAGATACTTCCCTCATTGCTAGGGAGCTCCTCGTTCCCCCCTGACGGTTGATGTAAGCCACCAAGGTTATCTTGTCCGATTGGAATCTAATAAACTGGGCCAAACCTAGAAGAGGCCAAAGCCTTCAGAGCATTGAAGATTGCTCGAAGCTCCAAAATGTTGATTGGGAGGAGAGATTCCTCTTGAGTCCACAGGCCCTGTGGCTTCCTGGCACTCCAAACAGCTCCCCATCCAATAAGGCACACATCCTTGGTCAAAACCTCCCAGGATGGTCTCAAAAAGGATGTCCCTTGAAATAGGTGATCTGGACAGAGCCACCAGTAGAGCGATTCTCTCGACCAGTTGTCCATAGAAATCTGTTGAGACAGATCTGAATGATCGCCATTCCACTGTCTCAGCATGCACAGCTGAAGAGGTCTGAGATGGAATCTGGCAAAGGGGATGATGTCCATGCAGGACACCATGAGACCAATTACCTCCATACACCGAGCCACAGAGGGCCTTAAGGAGGTCTGGAGGGCAAGACAATTTGAAGTTAGCTTGTAACGTCTCTGGTATGTAAGAAAAATCTTCATGGATATGGAGTCTATTATCGTACCCAGGAATTCCACCCTGGTACTGGGAATAAGAGAACTCTTGTCTAAGTTTATCTTCCATCCATGAGATCGAAGAAGAGAAAGAAGGGCTTTTGAAAGGTCCTCTGCCAGACAACAGGATGGTGCTTGAAACAGAATATCGTCTAAGAATGGCACCACTGCTATACCTCTGGTTCTGGCCACTGCGAGCAGAGCCCCTAGAACCTTCGTAAAAACTCTTGGAGCAGTAGGTAGACCAAACAGAAGTGCAATAAACTGGAAGTGCTGGTCCAGGAACACAAATCTTAGGAACTTGAAGTGTTCCTTGTGTATAGGGACGTCAAGGTAGGCATCCTTCAGGTCTATCGTGGTCATGAACTGTCCTTCCTGAACTAAGGGAAGAATGGACCTTATTGTCTCCATCTTGAACGAGGGGACAGATAGGACTTTGTTTAAACACTTTAGGTCCAAAATCGGGCAAAAAGTACCCTCCTTCTTTGGGACCACAAAAAGGTTTGAGTAGTATCCCAGACCTCTCTCTGCTGGAGGTACCGGTACAATGACCCCCAGGGTGGAGAGATCCCTCACACACCCTAGAAAGGCCTTTCTCTTTTCTGGCCTTAAAGACAGGTTTGATAAGAGGAATCTGCCCCTGGGTGGATCAGACTTGAACACTATCCTGTATCCCTGAGTGATGACCTCCAGGACCCACGGGTCTTGCACGTCCCCAAACTAAGTTTCTGGAAAAAAATGACAGTCTGCCCCTTACCAGATCCAGAGCCGGATCGGGGGACGCCCCATCATGCCAACACTGACTCTGCGGCTTCTCTGCTTGGATTTATTCCAGGGCTGAGTCGGTTTCCAAGTTCCCTTTGACTGCTCAGGCTTTGAAGAAGGCTTCAGACATTGGGATTTATTCGAACAAAAGGAACGAAAATTAGGACCTTGTACCTTAGATTTGTTCTTCTTATCCTGCAGTAAAAAGGCACCTTTGCCTCCAGTAACCATGGAGATAAGCGTCCAGGCCTGGTCCAAAAAGAATCTTTCCCTTAAATGGGAGTGAAAGAAGTCTAGATTTCTAAGTCATGTCTGCAGACCAAGACTTCAGCCAGAGTGCCCTACGGGCTAGTACAGAAAAACCTGAAGCCTTGGCATTCAGGCGAATAATCTGCATATTAGCATCACAAATAAAAGAATTAGCTACCCTTGAGGCCTTAATTCTTTCCTGGATCTCGTCGAGCGGACCCTTCACCTCGATCAACTCAGATAAGGAGTCACACCAGTAAGTAGCCGATATAGCAACTGCAGCAACAGCCGCTGCCAGTTGAAATATCCCGTATGAAACATTTTTCTTAGAGTTTCCAGCTTCTTATCTATGGGCTCCTTAAACGACAAACTATCCTCAAGCAGGATAGTAGAGCGCCATCCACCTTAGGGACGGAACCCCACAACTCTAATTGAGAGTCCGGAACCGGGAACAATTTCTTAAAAGAAGGGGGAAAAGAAAAACCAAGTCTTTTCCATTTGTTCTTAACAGGAACCGTGAAAGTCTGTGGTACAACCCTGTCCTCGTAGACCTTATCTAGTTTAGGAATACAAGGTTCCTCAGGTAAATTAGGTTCTGCAATCTCCAAAGTAGCCAAAACTTCCTTTAGCAGAAAGTTTAAGTGTTCAATTATAAATCTAAAGTCTGGTTCCTCCGCAGCTGGAGGCTTAGAGGCAGAAAATTCCAACCCAGAAAGAGCATCCTCTGAAGAATCAGAGGTGTCTTTATCAGTGGATAATCTAGTATCAGATAAATCCAATAAGCTAGTAAATGACCCCTGGGAAGGATAGCAATATTTGATCTTTCGCGTGCGCTTAGCAGGGCGAGGTAAAGCACTGAGGGCCGCAAACACTGCCATTTGTAACTGCTCAATAAAGTCTGGCGGTAAAAGGGCCCCTACACATGGAGGATTAGGAGTGCTACGGGAAGCTGCATGTGCATTAGATGACTGCAGGGTACGCACCTCACGGGACGGAGACTCCTCAGAGGTGGAAGGCTCAGTAGTACTAAACATATTAGCTTTCTTAGATAAAATTACTTTATCAAGGCATGTGGAACATAATTGAGCAGGCGGGTATACCGTGGCCTCCTCACAATATAGACAGGCATTGGATTTCGGTAAAGAGGGAGTACCCTCTAACATATCAGACTCCTCCATAGCTTGCGCTTATAAAATGGACAATAGAAAAAGAAAATGGCACCTCTATACCCCCAATGGCTGGGGCACTCACCACCTCCTATGACCCAGGCCCAGCAGAGAAACCACTTCGTCTCTGGTAAACCGCACAGTCAGGAAGAAGAAAAGATAAATGTGACCCCACCCAATCACATGGTGCGTCATGCAGGACCGCCCCTGCTGCAGCTAGAAGTGTGCCAAGCCTAAAAGGCTTTGCAGCTAAATCAAAATGAAAGTAAAACCTGTAGGTTCCACATCTGCCTGAGCCTTTCACACATGTCGCAGCATAAACACAATATATACATTATGTGATTAATCCCCCCTGTTCAATAATCCCCTCCCGGAGATATTAACCAATGATTCCATACAGGTAACAGGAGCCACACTGTGACCCTGTCTTCTTGCGTTATCAAAAGTGTATAAAATTAAATGATCTTACTGGAATCTATGCCGTGTAACAGAAACACAGCCTCTCAAGTTTGACAATTTTGTAGCATCGCTCCCGACATGGACTTGGGTGAAAAAAGCAGGCAGTGAAACTCGTCAACACGTATTGGTTAAGGAGCTGTTAATACGAGTCTGGATGGGTTCGCAGAAAGACTCTCCCTGCATCTCCAGACTAACATTCATCCACTGAGAGGCTGACAACACTACACTAGTCCCATTCTGAAGGGTAGATACCCTCCATAAGGAACTACTCCGTATCTTCTGACACTTCTCTGCCAACCTCCTGTGACGAAAGGCAAAGAATGACTGGGGGATGAGGGAAGTGGGGGAGGTTTTTAACGGACCTTGTATAAGCAGATCTCTGCTACAAGGTAACTTCCATGGAAGAGATGAGGACATCCCCACTAGATCCGCGAACCACGTCCTTTGCAGCCACGATGGAGCAATCAGGATAACTGATACTCGATCCTGCTTGATGCGTGCCACCACTCGAGGAAGAAGCGGTAATGGAGGGAAAAGATATCAGTTAGAACATCCAGGGAGCTGCTAGTGCATCTATTAGATCCGCTTGGGGAACCCTCGACCCGTACCTGGGTAGCTTGGTATTGAGACGCGCCATGAGATTTATCTCCGTCGTCCACCACTTGCTGCATATCTCTGCAAACACCTCGGGATGGAGAGACCATGCC
The DNA here is from genome assembly GCF_027579735.1 of Bombina bombina. NCBI lineage: Eukaryota > Metazoa > Chordata > Amphibia > Anura > Bombinatoridae > Bombina > Bombina bombina. The sequence goes on from NC_069500.1 coordinate 483,145,517, forward strand.
CATGGATGGAAGGATTGCCTGCTGAGAATATCCACCTCCCAGTTGTCCACACCCGGAATGTGGATCGCTGACAGCGAACAGCTGTGGGCCTCCGCCCACTCCAGAATTTGAGATACTTCCTTCATCGCCAAGGAACTTCTCGTTCCCCCCTGATTGATGTAAGCCACCGAGGTTATGTTGTCTGATTGGAATCTGATAAACTAGGAAGAAACCCAGAAGTGGCCAAGCCTGCAAGGCCCTGAAAATTACCGTAGTTCCAAAATATTAATCAGGAGGAAGGGAGGACTCTTGAGTCCACAACCCCTGTGCCTTCCTGGCACCCCAAACAGGTCCCCATGCGGATAGGCTTGCGTCCGTAGTCACAATCACCCAGGATTGTCTTAAGAAGCATGTCCCTAGGGAAAGATGAACTGGACAGCGCCACCAAGAGAGTGATTCTCTCGGTCTAATACAATCTGTTATGACAGATCTGAATGAATCATCGCCGTTCCACTGCCTCAGCATGCACAGTTGTAAAGATCTGAGACGGAACCTGGCAAAAGAAATGATGACCATGCAGGACACCATGAAACCAATCACTTCCATACACAGCCACAGAGGGACTCAAGGGAGGTCCAGAGGGCAAGACATGCCGAAGTTAGCTTCCAACATCTCTGGTCTGTTAGAAATATCCTCATGGATATTGAGTCTATTATAGTACCCAGGAATTCCACTCTGGTACATAGGATAAGAGAAAACTTTTCAAAGTTTATCTTCCATCCATGTGATCGAAGAAGACTGAGAAGGGACTCTGAGAATTCTTCTTCAAGACAAAAGGATGGTGCTTGCACCAGATTATCACCCGAGTATGGGGCTACTGCAATACCCTGAGTTCTGGCAACAGCTAGAAGAGCCACCAGAACCTTTGTAAAGATTCTTGGAGCAGTAGCTAGGCCAAAGGGAAAGGCAATGAACTGGAAGTGCTGGTCCAGGAATGCAAACCTCAGGAACTGAAAGTGTTCCATGTGGATTGGAACATGAAGGAAAGCGTCTTTCAGATCTATAGTGGTCATAAACTGGCCTTCCAGAATTAAAGAAAGGATGGACCTTATTGTCTCCATCTTGAAGGAAGGGGGACTGAGAAATTTGTTTAAGCATTTTAGGTCCAGAATTGGGAGGAAAGTTCCCTCCTCCTTTGGGACCACGAAAAAATGACAATTTGTTTTTGGCTGGCTTCTTATTCTGCTTGGATTTATTGCAGGTCTGAGCAGTCTTCCAAGTACTCTTGGGTTACTCGGGCTTGGAGGAGGATTGTTGTCGTTGGGATTTGTCAGAACGAAAGTAACGAAAATTAGAAGATTGTCATTCCTTAGACTTGTTCTTATCTTGCGGTAGAATGGCACCCTTGCCTCCGGTAACTGTAGAAATAAAGAAGTCCAGGCCTGGACCAAATAAAATCTTTCCCTTGAAGGGAAGAGAAAGGAGTCTGGACTTAGAAGTCATATCCACAGACCAAGACTTCAACCAGAGCCCCCGGCGGGCTAGGACAGCAAAGACAGAGGAAACTGCATGTGGAGTGGATAATGTAGCAAGGGTAAAAAAAAACTCACAGCACGCAGAGTCCTGAGAGGTAGATGGCTCAGAGGGACTAAGAGCCTTAGCAGGCTTGTCTCCCTGCTAATACACTGATTAATTAACCCCAAATGTTCAATAAACCCCCTTGAGAGGATATTATCTCTGGATCCCATCAGTGGTACGAAATTTGGCGGTGCTTTACAAATAAATGATAATAATAATAGAGCCACACTGTGACCCTGTTATAGCGGTTTACGTGTAAAAATTGAAACAATCTTACCTCCAGGATCCATGCTGTGGAACATAATACAGCCTCTCAAGTGCAACAGTCTTATAGCAGCGCTCCTGACATGTAATTGAGTGAGAGAAAGCAGGCAGTTTAACTCGTCAACACTGATTGCGTAGAAGCTGTTAGCAGTAGTTTGGATGGTTTCGCAGAAAAACTTTCCCTGCATCTCCAGACTAACTTTCATCAATACTGTCACTGAGAGGTTGACATGACTACTTAAAACTCCAGTCCTATCTCGAAGGGCAGATACCCTTTTTGAGGACTCTCTGAATCTTCTGACAATCCTCTGCCACCTCCTAATGTGACGAAAGCAAAGAATGACTGGGGTAATGATGAAGTGGGAGGGATATTTAAGCCTTTGGCTGGGGTGTCTTTGCCTCCTCCTGGTGGCCAGGTGTTGTATTTCCCAACAGTAAGAAAAGAACCCGTGGACTCTCCCTATTTTAGGAATGAAAAAGGACATAGCTACAGAAATCTTCAATATTCAAGCACCCATAATAACAAACAAAACAAAAATTATTTACTCTTCTGATAACCATAACTTAGCAGTTTGGCTACTTCCACTCTATTCGGTCAGTGCAATTCCAAAACAAAACAGCAGGGGGAATAATAATCACAATTCCATGAATCTATTATACTTTTATTAGAGATCAGGACATTTTCATTATTGCCTTTACTTCCCAAACACTTAAAGTGAATGTAAACTTGAGCATACTCACTCAAGTCATAGGATAGAATTAAAAAAAATTAGTGAGACTTTCATTCATCAAAATGGTAATATATCCTAATCTTCTCCAGTCGCTTCTCACCTCCTAATGGACAAAGTAAAGCACTACTATAAATGCACAAAGCACTGCATATTGTCGTCACAAGATTTCATGCACTAGACAATGCTATGACTGCATGAAGAGCTCTGTGCATGAGAAGCATATACCGTGCATACTTAAAGGGGCACTAACCACCTTTTATTTATAAAATGTTTTGTTATTGAATAGCATTGGCAAGTTTAAACCTGTTTTTTAAAAAAAAAAACATGCATCTTCTTGCTTGCTGTATTTTTTTTTTTTTTCAATAGCCAAACTCCACCCACCACTTGCCTAATTTGAAGGAGCCAGTTTGGACTTCTATTATCAAATTTGCGTAACTCTCATGGAATTCTTTGTTGAAGAGATATCTAGATAGTTAGCATGCACATTTTTGGATTACTACATAACAGGAAATTGTGCTGCTATCTAGTGCTCTTGCTAATGTATAACATTCTTTGCTGCCATATAGTGATGCAGACACATGTACGCCCTCTTTAACTTTTCAATGAAGGATAACAAGAAAACCAAGAAAATTTAATAGAAGTGAATTGGAAAATTGTTTAAAATTGTATGTTCTGTCTGAATAATGAATAAAGAAAAAAATTGGGGTTTTATGCCACTTTAATCTGGGGTTGGAAAACTACATCTTAAAGTGATGGTAAACCTGAGCGGGTTTTAAACTCTAGCATGCATCTAATGAGTAAAAGTGGACGTTCATTCAGAATTTTAAAACAATTTCTGGAACAAATGGTTACCATTTGTTCCAGAAATTGTTTTAAACTCTATGCTCTTGATAAAGGCTTCTTTTAGCTGAAACGCGTTGAGCTGCATTTTAAATAAAACCTAAAGCTGCACTTGAAGACACCTTTGTGATGATTTTAATAAAAGGCTTATTTTAACTGCAATCTCGTGAGTACAACCAGTTTGTGCGCCTACCACATTGTCTAAAATCTGCTACACTATTGTGAGCTCTTATTTTGGAGGTGAAAGAAACAAGGTTGACTCAGAGGACATGGGCAGCTTGGTTCCCTGGAGGTGACAGCGCCGTCACTTTCAACACTTTCTGAAAATCCTTAGTCGTCTGTAGATAGGATTTTAGAGCACGCACAACAGCCAAGTTGTGGAACAAAACGTTCCTTATGAGAAGGATTAGGACAGAAAAGGAACAACAATTTCCTGATTAATATTTTTATCTGAAACCACTTTAGGAAGAAAACCCAACTTAGTACGAAGTACCGCCTTATCAGCATGAAAAACAAGATAAGGCGAATCACACTGCAAAGCTGAGAGTTCCGAAACACTCCAAGCAGAATAGCAATAACAAATAAAACCTTCCAAGATAACAACTTAATATCTATGGAATGCAAAGGCTCAAACGGAGCCTGCTGCAAAACTTTAAGAACAAGGTTAAGGCTCCAAGGAGGAGCAACAGACAAACACAGGCCTGATTCTCACCAGGGCCTGACAAAAAGATTGAACATCTGGCACATCCGCCAAATGTTTATGCAACAACATAGATAATGCAGAAATCTGACCCTTCAGAGAACTGGCTGACAATCCTTTCTCCAGACCTTCCTGGAGAAAAGACATAATTCTAGGAATCCTGACCCTACACCAAGAGTAGCCCTTATTCGCACCAATAAAGGTATTTACGCCATACCTTGTGGTAAATCTTTCTAGTAACAGGCTTGTGAGCCTGAATCAAAGTCTCAATCTCCAAGCAGTCAGCTTCAGAGAAACGAGATTTGGATGAAGGAATGGATGAAAGAATGGACCCAGAGTTAGAAGGTCCTTCTTCAGAGGCAGCCTCCAAGGTGGAAGAGATGACATCTTCACTAGGTCTGCATACCAGATCCTGCGAGGCCACGCAGAAGCTATTAGAATTACCAACGCTGTCTCCTGTTGGATACGAGCAATGACTCATGGAAGGAGAGCAAACGGAGGGAACATATATGCCAGACTGAAATCCCAAGGAACAGCTAGAGCATTTATCAGAACGGCCTGCGCATCGCTTGACCTTGAACCGTACCTTGGAAGCGTGGCGTTCTGTCGAGACGCCATCAGATCCAACTCCGGTATCCCCCATTTGAGGGTTAACCTGGAAAACACCTCCGGATGGAGTGCCCACTCCCCGAGATGAAAAGTCTGCCTGCTTAGGAAGTCCGCTTCCCAGTTCTCCACACCTGGAATGTGGATGGCAGAAAGACAACAATCGTGAGTTTAAACCCATTGAACAATTTCAGTCACCTCCTTCATGGCTAAGGAACTCTTAATTCCTCCCTGGTGGTTGATGTAAGCCACTGAGGTGACATTATCCGACGGGAATCTTATAAACCGGGCGAAGGACAACTGAGGCCAAGCCATCAGAGCATTGTAAATTGCTCTCAATTCCAAGATGTTTATGGGGAGAGCAGACTCCTCCTGAGTCCATAGACCCTGCGCTTTTAACGAGTCCTAGACTGCTCCCCAGCCCAGTATGCTGGCGTTCGTAGTTACAATCACCCAGGAAGGTCTCCAGAAGCATGTGCCCAGAGACAGATGCTCCTGAGAAAGCCACCACAGGAGAGTCTCTTGTCGACTGATCCAGATCTATCCTCTGAGACAGATCCAAATGGTCACCCGTTCTATTGAGCATGCATAACTGCAGAGCTCTCAAATGGAACCGAGCAAAGGGAATGATGTCTATTGAAGTGACCATCAGACCAATTACCTCCATACATTGAGCCACTGATGGCCGAACATTAGACTGCAGAGAGGCAGGAGGAAAGAATTTTGGATTTTATGACCTTTGTCAGGAAAATGTTCATAGATAGGATATCTATTATGGTCCCTAAAAAACACCCTTGTAGCTGGAACAAGGGAACTCTTTTCCAGATTTACTTTCCATCCGTAGGAACGTAGAAAAGACAAGATCTCTGTACAATGGTTTGCTTGTTGAAAAGATGGCGACTGAACCAATATGTTGTCCAGGTAGGGGGCCACTGCAATTCCCCGAGACCTGATTACTGCCAAGAGAGCCCCCAGAACCTTTGAGAAAATTCTGGGAGCTGTGGCAAGGCCAAACGGAAGAGCTACAAACTGAAAGTGTTTGTCAAGGAAGGCGAAGCTCAGGAACTTGTGATGATCCCTGTGGATGGGAACATGAAGATAAGCATTGTTCAGGTCTATGGTCGTCATGAACTGACCCTCTTGGACCAAGGGAAGAATGGAACGAATGGTTTCCATTTTGAAAGACGGTACCCTGAGAAACTTGTTGACACTTTAGGTCTAGAATAGGACGAAAAGTTCCCTCTTTTTTGGGAACCACGAACAGATTTGAATAGAATCCCAGGCCCTGTTAGTTTACCGGAACAGGAACTATTACCCCCAGGGAAGAAAGGTCCTGAACACAATTCAAGAACGCCTCTCTTTTAATCTGGACTGCAGATAATCTTGAGGAGAAACCTGCCCCTGGGAGGAAAAGTTATGAATTCCATTCTGTAACCCTGAGATACTATATCCACCGCCCAAGGATCTGGGACATCTCGTATCCATGCCTGATAAAACAAAGAAAGTCTGTCCCCCACTTGATCAGATCCCGGACTGGGGGCAAACCCTTCATAATGATTTAGATTCAGCTGTGGGTTTCTTGGACTGCTTCCCCTTGTTCCAAGACTGATTGGGTTTCCAAGAAGACTTGGACTGTTCCTGCATGGAAAAAAAGAGTAAGACTTTCCTTTGAAGTTACAAAAGGAACGAAAATTAATTTGACGTCCTTTAGGTCTATTCTTCTTATCCTGTGGTAGAAAAGATCCTTTACCACCAGTAATGTCAGATATGATCTCTGCCAGACCAGATCCAAACAAGGTCTTACCCTTGTAAGGAAGCACAAGAAGCTTGGACTTGGAAGAAACATCAGCTGACCATGATTTCAGCCACAATGCCCTGCGAGCTAGCACGTCGAAGCCAGATATCTTGGCTCCCAGTTTAATAACTTGCATGGTAGCATAGGAAAACATAATTTATGCTTACCTGATAAATTCCTTTCTTCTGTAGTGTGATCAGTCCACGGGTCATCATTACTTCTGGGATATTACTCCTCCCCAACAGGAAGTGCAAGAGGATTCACCCAGCAGCGCTGCATATAGCTCCTCCCCTCTACGTCACTCCCAGTCATTCGACCAAGGACCAACGAGAAAGGAAAAGCCAAGGGTGAAGTGGTGACTGGAGTATAAATTAAAAAATATTTACCTGCCTTAAAAACAGGGCGAGCCGTGGACTGATCACACTACAGAAGAAAGGAATTTATCAGGTAAGCATAAATTATGTTTTCTTCTGTTAAGTGTGATCAGTCCACGGGTCATCATTACTTCTGGGATACCAATACCAAAGCAAAAGTACACGGATGACGGGAGGGATAGGCAGGCTCTTTATACAGAAGGAACCACTGCCTGAAGAACCTTTCTCCCAAAAATAGCCTCCGATGAAGCAAAAGTGTCAAATTTGTAAAATTTGGAAAAAGTATGAAGCGAAGACCAAGTTGCAGCCTTGCAAATCTGTTCAACAGAGGCCTCATTCTTGAAGGCCCAAGTGGAAGCCACAGCTCTAGTAGAATGAGCTGTAATTCTTTCAGGAGGCTGCTGTCCAGCAGTCTCATAAGCTAAACGAATTATGCTACGAAGCCAAAAAGAAAGAGAGGTAGCGGAAGCCTTTTGACCTCTCCTCTGCCCAGAGTAAATGACAAACAGAGAAGACGTTTGTCGAAATTCCTTAGTTGCCTGTAAGTAAAATTTTAGAGCACGGACTACATCCAGGTTGTGCAGTAGACGTTCCTTCTTTGAAGAAGGATTTGGGCATAAAGAAGGAACAACAATCTCTTGATTGATATTCCTGTTAGTAACTACCTTAGGTAAGAACCCAGGTTTAGTACGCAGGACTACCTTATCCGAATGAAAAATCAAATAAGGAGAATCACAATGTAAGGCTGATAATTCAGAGACTCTTCGAGCCGAGGAAATAGCCATTAAAAATAGAACTTTCCAAGATAACAACTTTATATCAATGGAATGAAGGGGTTCAAACGGAACGCCCTGTAAAACATTAAGAACAAGGTTTAAACTCCATGGTGGAGCAACCGTTTTAAACACAGGCTTAATCCTGGTCAAAGCCTGACAAAAAGCCTGGACGTCAGGAACTTCTGACAGACGTTTGTGTAACAGAATGGACAGAGCTGAGATCTGTCCCTTTAATGAACTAGCAGATAAACCCTTTTCTAAACCTTCTTGTAGAAAAGACAATATCCTAGGAATCCTAACCTTACTCCAAGAGTAACCTTTGGATTCACACCAATATAGGTATTTACGCCATATCTTATGGTAAATCTTTCTGGTAACAGGTTTCCTAGCCTGTATTAAGGTATCAATAACTGACTCAGAAAACCCACGTCTTGATAAAATCAAGCGTTCAATTTCCAAGCAGTCAGCTTCAGAGAAGTTAGATTTTGATGTTTGAAGGGACCCTGTATCAGAAGGTCCTGTTTCAGAGGTAGAGACCAAGGTGGACAGGATGACATGTCCACCAGGTCTGCATACCAAGTCCTGCGTGGCCACGCAGGTGCTATTAGAATCACTGATGCTCTCTCTTGTTTGATTCTGGCAATCAATCGAGGAAGCAACGGGAAGGGTGGAAACACGTAAGCCATCCTGAAGTCCCAAGGTGCTGTCAGAGCATCTATCAGGACTGCTCCTGGATCCCTGGATCTGGACCCGTAACGAGGAAGCTTGGCGTTCTGTCGAGACGCCATGAGATCTATCTCTGGTTTGCCCCAACGTCGCAGTATTTGGGCAAAGACCTCCGGATGAAGTTCCCACTCCCCCGGATGAAAAGTCTGACGACTTAAGAAATCCGCCTCCCAGTTCTCCACTCCCGGGATGTGGATTGCTGACAGGTGGCAAGAGTGAGACTCTGCCCAGAGAATTATCTTTGATACTTCCATCATAGCTAGGGAGCTTCTTGTCCCTCCCTGATGGTTGATGTAAGCTACAGTCGTGATGTTGTCCGACTGAAACCTGATGAACCCCCGAGTTGTCAACTGGGGCCAAGCCAGGAGGGCATTGAGAACTGCTCTCAATTCCAGAATGTTTATTGGCAGGAGACTCTCCTCCTGACTCCATTGTCCCTGAGCCTTCAGAGAATTCCAGACGGCACCCCAACCTAGAAGGCTGGCGTCTGTTGTTACAATTGTCCAGTCTGGTCTGCTGAATGGCATCCCCCTGGACAGATGTGGCCGAGAAAGCCACCATAGAAGAGAATTTCTGGTCTCTTGATCCAGATTCAGAGAAGGGGATAAGTCTGAGTAATCCCCATTCCACTGACTTAGCATGCACAGTTGCAGTGGTCTGAGGTGTAAGCGTGCAAAGGGTACTATGTCCATTGCCGCTACCATTAAGCCGATTACCTCCATGCATTGAGCCACTGACGGGTGTTGAATGGAATGTAGGGTGCGGCAAGCACTTTGAAGTCTTGTTAGCCTGTCCTCTGTCAGGTAAATCTTCATTTCTACAGAATCTATAAGAGTCCCCAGGAAGGGGACTCTTGTGAGTGGAACGAGTGAACTTTTCTTTTCGTTCACCTTCCATCCATGTGACCTTAGAAATGCCAGCACTAACTCTGTATGAGACTTGGCAGTTTGAAAGCTTGAAGCTTGTATCAGAATGTCGTCTAGGTATGGAGCTACCGAGATTCCCCGCGGTCTTAGTACCGCCAGAAGAGCACCCAGAACCTTTGTGAAGATTCTTGGAGCTGTAGCCAATCCGAATGGAAGAGCCACAAACTGGTAATGCCTGTCTAGGAAGGCAAACCTTAGGTACCGATAATGATCTTTGTGAATCGGTATGTGAAGGTAAGCATCTTTTAAATCTACAGTGGTCATGTACTGACCCTCTTGGATCATAGGTAAAATTGTCCGAATAGTCTCCATCTTGAACGAAGGAACTCTTAGGAATTTGTTTAGGATCTTTAAGTCCAGGATTGGTCTGAAAGTTCCCTCTTTTTTGGGAACCACAAACAGATTTGAGTAAAACCCCTGTCCCTGTTCCGATCGTGGAACTGGATGGATTACTCCCATTAACAAGAGCTCTTGTACGCAGCGTAGAAACGCCTCTTTCTTTGTCTGGATTGTTGACAATCTTGACAGATGAAATCTCTCTCTTGGAGGAGAGTATTTGAAGTCCAGAAGGTATCCCTGAGATATTATCTCTAGCGCCCAGGGATCCTGGACATCTCTTGCCCAAGCCTGGGCGAAGAGAGAAAGTCTGCCCCCCACTAGATCCGATCCCGGATCGGGGGCCCTCAATTCATGCTGTTTTAGGGGCAGCAGCAGGTTTCCTGGCCTGCTTGCCCTTGTTCCAGGACTGGTTAGGTTTCCAGCCTTGTCTGTAGCGAGCAACAGCTCCTTCCTGTTTTGGTGCAGAGGAAGTTGATGCTGCTCCTGCTTTGAAATTACGAAAGGAACGAAAATTAGACTGTCTAGCCTTAACTTTGGCTTTGTCCTGAGGCAGGGCATGGCCTTTACCTCCTGTAATGTCAGCGATAATCTCTTTCAACCCGGGCCCGAATAAGGTCTGCCCTTTGAAAGGTATATTAAGCAATTAAGACTTAGAAGTAACATCAGCTGACCAGGATTTTAGCCACAGCGCCCTGCGTGCCTGAATGGCGAATCCTGAATTCTTCGCCGTAAGTTTAGTAAGATGTACTACGGCCTCCGAAATGAATGAATTAGCTAGTTTAAGGACTCTAAGCCTGTCCGTAATGTCGTCCAGAGTAGCTGAACCAATGTTCTCTTCCAGAGACTCAATCCAGAATGCGGCTGCAGCCGTGATCGGCGCAATGCATGCAAGGGGTTGCAATATAAAACCTTGTTGAACAAACATTTTCTTATGGTAACCCTCTAACTTTTTATCCATTGGATCTGAAAAAGCACAGCTATCCTCCACCGGGATAGTGGTACGCTTAGCTAAGGTAGAAACTGCTCCCTCCACCTTAGGGACCGTTTGCCATAAGTCCCTTGTGGTGGCGTCTATTGGAAACATTTTTCTAAATATCGGAGGGGGTGAGAACGGCACACCGGGTCTATCCCACTCCTTAGTAACAATTTCAGTAAGTCTCTTAGGTATAGGAAAAACCTCAGTACTCGTCGGTACCGCAAAATATTTATCCAACCTACACATTTTCTCTGGTATTGCAACTGTGTTACAATCATTCAGAGCCGCTAACACCTCCCCTAGTAATACACAGAGGTTTTCCAGTTTAAATTTAAAATTTGAAATATCTGAATCCAGTCTGTTTGGATCAGAACCGTCACCCACAGAATGAAGTTCTCCGTCCTCATGTTCTGCCACCTGTGACGCAGTGTCTGACATGGCCCTAATATTATCAGCGCACTCTGTTCTCACCCCAGAGTGATCACGCTTACCTCTTAGTTCTGGTAATTTAGCCAAAACCTCAGTCATAACAGTAGCCATATCCTGTAATGTGATTTGTAATGGCCGCCCAGATGTACTCGGCGCTACAATATCACGCACCTCCCTCTGAGCGGGAGATGTAGGTACTGACACGTGAGGCGAGTTAGTCGGCATAACTCTCCCCTCGTTGTTTGGTGAAATTTGTTCAATTTGTACAGATTGACTTTTATTTAAAGTAGCATCAATACAGTTAGTACATAAATTTCTATTGGGCTCCACTTTGGCATTGCAACAAATGACACAGGTATCATCCTCTGAATCAGACATGTTTAACACACTAGCAAATAAACTTGCAACTTGGAAATACAATTCAATTAGAATAATATTAAAACGTACTGTGCCTTTAAGAAGCACAGAAGATCTATGACAGTTGAAAATTAATAAATTGAAACTGTTATAGCCTCAATCCTTGTAAACAACACAACTTTAGCAAAGGTTTAATCCCATTAGCAAAGATAACAAATTCTGAAAGCAGGAAACAAATTACAGAATAAACGTTTTTTATCTCAGTCAAACTACAATTCTCACAGCTCTGCTGAGAGAAATTACCTCCCTCAAAATAAGTTTTGAAGACCCCTGAGCTCTGTAGAGATGAACCGGATCATGCAGGGAATACAATGAGTTGCTGACTGAAATATTTGATGCGTAGTAAAAGCGCCAAAAAACGGCCCCTCCCCCTCACACACAGCAGTGAGGGAGAACAGAAACTGTCAGAAAACAGATTAAGCAACTGCCAAGTGGAAAAATAGTGCCCAAACATTTATTCACTCAGTACCTCAGTAAATGAAAACTATTTTACATTCCAGCAAAAACGTTAAACATAATCTCTAGTTATTAAACAGCTTTATGTATTTCTTACAGTGTAATTCTAGTGAAGTACCATTCCCCAGAATACTGAAGTGTAAAGTATACATACATGACATTATATCGGTATGGCAGGATTTTCTCATCAATTCCATTATCAGAAAATAAAAACTGCTACATACCTCTATGCAGATTCATCTGCCCGCTGTCCCCTGATCTGAAGTTTACCTCTCCTCAGATGGCCGAGAAACAGCAATATGATCTTAACTACTCCGGCTAAAATCATAACAAAAACTCTGGTAGATTCTTCTTCAAACTCTGCCAGAGAGATAATAACACACTCCGGTGCTATTTTAAAATAACAAACTCTTGATTGAAGATAAAACTAAGTATAATCACCATAGTCCTCTCACACATCATATCTAGTCGTTGGGTGCAAGAGAATGACTGGGAGTGACGTAGAGGGGAGGAGCTATATGCAGCTCTGCTGGGTGAATCCTCTTGCACTTCCTGTTGGGGAGGAGTAATATCCCAGAAGTAATGATGACCCGTGGACTGATCACACTTAACAGAAGAAATAAAAGTTTGCGAGCTTGAGAGCCTTAATCCTGTCTTGGATCTCCTCCAAATGAGTCTCTACTTGAAGAGAATCAGACAAAGCATTGCACCAATAAGATGCCGGACTAGACACAGTGGCATTGAAGACCTTGATGAACATACATTTTCTTCAAATAAGCCTCCAGCTTTTTATACATTGGATCCTTAAAAGAGCAGCCATCATCTACAGGAATAGTAGGTCTCTTAGCCAGAGTAGAAATGGCCCCTTCTACTTTAGGCACCGTACGCCATAAATCTTTAATGGAGTCAGCGACAGGAAACATCTTTTTAAAAACTGGGGACGGGGAAAAACGTATCCCTGGCTTCTCTTATTCCTGCGCAATAATCTCTGTTGCACTGTCTGAAACAGGAAAAACTTCCACAGAGGAAGGAACATCAAACTATTTATTAAGTTTACTGGATTTCTTAGGTTTGACGACAGGCAGATTGGAGTCGTCCAAAGTAGCCAAAACCTCCTTTAACAATACACAAAGGTGTTAAAGCTTAAATCTGAAGGATACTACTTCAGCATCCGATGAAGGAATTATACTGTCCGAAACTGAGATTTCCCCCTCAGAAGCTACCGACATATCCTCCTCTTTAGACTTATGAGAGAGGGCAACCTGAGTAGCAGTGGGAAGAACAGCAACCTTTTTATCTGAATCTCTAATTTTCCTCTTGCATTTTCCCGCAGAAGATACCTAAGCAGCAAAATCTGTAGGCCAATAAACTCCGCCAGGAGGCTGAGAGGAACTGCAAGTCACTGAATGTGACGCCATAGAGGCGTGGGACGTTAGAGGAGAAGACTTTGGCATTGCCTGAACAGCATCATCCTGAGAGACATTAGACTCACTGAGCAATATTTTATTTTTACACTCTATAGTCTTAGCTTAACAAGAAGCACAAAATTGCATAGGCAAAACAATCGGTGCCTGTAAGCATAGTAAACAAGTATATCACAAGGACCAGAGACTTGAAACCTCTCCATGATATGGGTAAAAAAATAGAAAAAAGTTATTTAAAAAATTTAAAAAATAAATAAAAAATACTGTGACATTAAATTTTTTTAGCTCAGTGTGGTAACTCTTTCCTAAGGTAATGAAGAGCAATTGCATTCAAAAATAAACCTCACAGACTCACCCTCTATACCTTAGCAGAACTGAGGTGCCTACCTGCCCCTTCCAGATTAAGAGTCAGAATAGTGTAGAAGCGACTTCGGTCTCAGCTGACACTGCTCCAAATCAGACTGAGGAGCGGAAAGGAAGGAAGTCATGTGACCGAGGCAAAAAAACCTAGCTGCGCAATTAGGAAAGTGCACGCAAAACACTAACCCGCTCAGTCTAGGCCTGCCCTCCGGCTGCTCCGATACTGAGGGGACTAGCTAACAAGCTAGAATACATATGTTTCTCCAATATCGTTTATTCCTCTTGCGTTTTCTGTACACTACAGTGCCAAAAACACACAGCCCAGACTAATAAATATTAAGAAAATAAATATTGTTTAAGCCAGTCTTAAAAAGGTTAAAGGGACACTGAACCCAATTTTTTTCTTTCATGATTCAGATAGAGCATGACATTTTAATCAACTTTCTAATATACTCCTATTATCAATCTTTCTTCGTTCTCTTGCTATCTTTATTATAAAAGCAGGAATGTAAATCTTAGCAGCCAGCCCATTTTATGTCCAGCACCATGGAAAACGTTTGCTTATTGGAGGCTTACATTTACCCACCAATAAGAAGCATAACCCAGGTTCTCAACCAAAAATGGGCAGGCTCCTATGCATCACATTGCTACTTTTTAAATAAAGATAGCAAAAGAACGAAGAAAAATGAATAATAGGAGTAAATTTTAAAATTGCATGCTCTATCTGAATCATGAAAGAAAAATGTGGGTTTAGTGTCCCTTTAACTCCTTCATACCCATAAGAATTAACCGTTTAGTCTATATCACATACACAAAATGTGCCTGCACTCTGCCATACAATAATCCTACTAATGACCCATTTTGTCCCCTTAAATGCTGCAGAAAATCCCTTTAAGTGCTAGTCTCCAAACCTAGAAGACAAAAAGGCACTTACCTGCAATCTAGCTGTCCGGCAGGGAGACAGCTCACCAGGCGTGAAAGGACGCCAACACCTTACAGAGGCTTGTGGAAAAAAGAAAGAACAGTGTAAACCTACTCTGGCTTTCTGTACTAGGGCAGCAACATGTTAGGAAAACGCATTAAGGACCACCTTACAAGTTCCAAACTGCTTTGCAAAGAGAATGACTGGGGATTATGGGTAGGGGAGTGACACTTAACAGCTCTGCTGTGATGCTCTTTGCCTCCTCCTGCTGGCCAGGAGTGATATTCCCACTAGTAATTGACGCTGTGGACACTCCATATCTTAGGAAAGATATATAGCTTTTCGCTGGGCAAACAGAGGAGGTTATTTTAGTAGAATGATAAAATAAAAAAAGATAACGGATTATAGCATTTTTTTTTTAAAGCAGCGGATTATAGCATTTTTAAGTAAAAATCATGAATGAAAGTCTGCATCATTTACTCAGATGCACACTAGCATTTCAAACATGCTGACGTTTTCAATTTACTTCCATGTCTGCTGACTGCAGTGAAATCTCAGATTCTTGTTCATGGACCTCCCCTTACATTTGTAAATGCAGTACAAGGATAGAGAATTTAAAAATGAACCAATATCACTAAATAGAGCCATCATGAATTATCAAGACTACATTTTCTAAGCGATAAAACATTAAAGGGACATGAAACCCAAACTTTTTCTTCCATGATTCAGATAGAGTCTACCATTTTAAACAACGTCATTATTTACTTTTAGTATCTAATTTGCTTAGTTCTCGATTTCCTTTGTTGAAAAGCATACCTTGATAGGCTCAGGACCGATGTGATCAGCTAGCTTCCAGTAGTGCATTGCTACTCCAACAAAGGATAATAACAAAAAGAAGCAAAATTTATAATAGAAGTAAATTGGGAAGGTGTTTAAGAATGTTCTATCTGAATCATCAAAGAAAAAATGTGGATTTCAAGTCCCTTTAAAGCAGGGGTCAGCAACCTTGGGCCCCCAGATGTTTTGGAACTACATTTCCCATGATGCTCAGACAGCCTAAAGAGTGTCTAAGCATCATGGGAATGGTGGTTCCAAAACATCTGGGGGCCCAAGGTTGCAGACGCCTGCTTTAAAAGGGACAAGTGAGATTTTGGTATAAACTGTTTGCAATATATTTTCATTATCTATTTTGCCCCCTTTCATTTAATTTAGCTTTGAAAATGCGCAATTTTTAATTCTATGAACTTGGAATGCACCCTGCTGTCTTCTCAAGACTAACTCTGCTACACATCTGTCTAACTTTATCAGATAACTGCAAAACAGTTCACTTTATACTAACATTGTGACAGTAACTAGCCGCCTTGTCTGTACAATAAAGCCCAGATTGGATCTTCCAAATAAGGCAAATGGTGGGTGGAGTTTGGCTTCAAAAGAAAAAAAAAAGGCTTTGTTATACGTTGCAAAACTTTGTTGCCATAGAGTACTAGAGACACGTGCATACTACTGAGCTCTTATGAGCCTTTATACTCTTCAATAAAAGATACCAAAAGAACAAAGCAAATTTGATAAATGAAATAAAATTTAACACTCTATCCGAATCATGAAAGTTTAATTTTGACTCGACTAATACGTTATTCTATAGCAGACAACCAAAATGTCTTGTGATTATAAGGTTTTTACTGTCCCTTTAAACTATTAAGCCTTGAATCCCTTTATTTGTTATCACAATATCAATGCTAGCCTATATACAGTGGATATAAAAAGTCTACACACCCCTGTTAAAATGGCAGGTTTCTGTAATGTAAAAAAATGACAACGATAAATCATTTCAGAACTTTTTCCACCTTTAATGTGACCTATAAACTACACAACTCAATTGAAAAACAAACTGAAATCTTTTAGGTGAAGGGAAGAAAAAATAAAAAAAAATCTAAAGTTGAAGCAACTTTTGATTTTATTAAAGCACTCAGTCTTTTAGGGTATGAGTTTTTCAGCATGGCACATCTTGACTTGGCAAGATTTGCAGACTCTTCTTTGCAACAACACTCCAAATCTGTCAGATTGTGAGGGCATCTCTTGTGCACAGCCCACTTAAGATCACCCCACAGATTTTCGATTGGATTCAGGTCTGGGCTCTGGCTGGGCCATCCCAAAACTTTAATCTTCTTCTGGTGAAGCCATTCCTTTGTTAATTTGGATGTATGCTTTGGGTCGTTGTCATGCTGAAAGATGAAGTTCCTCTTCATGTTCAGCTTTCTAGCAGAAGCCTGAAGGTGTTGTGCCAATATTGATTGGTATTTGGAACTGTTCATAATTCCCTCTACTAGGGATGCACCGAAATTTCGGCCGCAGAAATTTTTGGCTATTTCGTTTTTCGTTTTTTTAGCCTGTTATTTTCAGTAAAATTATTGTGTAGCATGTTTCAAATTTGATGCTAGCCTAGAGCTGCTGTTTAAGTTTATTACTTGACTTCCTGTTCTGCATATGAGTTTTCTAGGACTATACTTTATTTGGATAAATTAGTAAAAAAAAAAACCTGTTAAATATGATTCTGTTACATAGAACTAAATGAAGAATAATCCAGTATATTGATATTTATAATTGTTTTAAGTAGGGATAGACCAAAATTTTGGTCGCAGAAACATTTTTGCCGAAAATGGAATAATCGTTTGCCTGTTTTTTTTCTTGGTAAAATTATTGTGTAGCTTATTATTGTTTGAAGATATTTTTGTCCAATTTTAGTGTGTTACATTCAATAAAAGTGTGGGATTTTTTTATTGGCTCTAATTATGCAAAAAAAAAAAACTAATAAAATTAATTTGAAAAAAATACATTTTCGGTATCAGTTTCGGTTTTCGGCCAAGTGCATCCCGGATTTTCGGATTCGGTTTCGGTCCAGAATTTCTATTTCGGTGGATCACTACCCTCTACCTTGAATAAGGCCCCAGTTCCAACTGAAGAAAAACAGCCCCAAAGCATGATGCTGCCACCACCATGCTTCACTGTGGGTATGGTGTTCTTTTGGTGATATGCAGTGTTTTTGCGCCAAACATATCTTTTGGAATTATTGCCAAAAAGTTAACCTTGGTTTCATCAGACCAGAACACCTTTTCTCACATGCTTTTGGGAGACTTCAGATGTGTTTTTGCTAAATTTTGCTGGGGTTGGATGTTCTTCTTCATAAGAAAAGGCTTCCGTCTTGCCGTCTACCCCAAAGCCCAAACATATGAAGAATATGGGAGATTGTTGTCACATGTACCACACAGCCAGTACTTGCCAGATATTCCTGCAGGCCTCTTGGTAGCCTCCCAGACGAGTTTTCTTCTCGTCTTTTCATCAATATTGGAGGGACATCCAGTTGTTGGTAATGTCATTGTTGTGCTATATGTTCTCCACTTGATGACTGTCTTCACTGTGTTCCATGGTCTAATGCCTTGGAAAATCTTTTGTACCCTTCTCCTGACTGATTCCTTTTAATAATGAGATCCCTCTGATGCTTTGTAAGCTCTCTGCGGACCATGGCTTTTGTGTAGGACACGACTAAGAAAATGTCAAGAAAGACCTACTAGAACAGCTGAACTTTATTTGGGGTTAATCAGACGCACTTTAAATTATGGCAGGTGTGTGATGACTCTTATTGAACATGGTTTTGAATGCGATTGCTTAATTCTGAACACAGCTACATCCCCAGCTATAAGCACACTTATGCAACCACATTATTTTAGGTTTTTTATTGTTTACTTCCCTCCACCTTAAAGATTTCAGTCTGTTTTTCAATTGAGTTGTGTAGTTTATAGGTCACATTAAAGGTGGAAAAAGTTCTGAAATGATTTATCTTTGTCTATTTTTTTTACATCACAGAAACCTGACATTTTAACAGGGGTGTGTAGACTTTTTATATCCACTGTATATAGGCTAGCATTGAGATTATGATAACAAATAAAAGGGATTCAAGGCTTAATAGTTTAACCCCTTAACAACCGACGACGTACAGGGTATGTCCTCTAAAAATATACAGTACCCTTAACGACCGAGGACGTACCCTGTATATCGTCAGTCTAGAAAGCAGCTGGAAGCGATCCTGATCGCTTCCAGACGCTTTCCGGTTATTGCAGGATGCCTCGATATTGAGGCATCCTGAAATAACCTTTTTTACAACTCCGGTGCAGTGAGAGCCACTCTGTGGCCCTCTCTGCACCGGCCCATCAATGGCCGCAATCGTTGGTGGGTGGGAGCCGAAGTGGGTGGCCATCGATGGGTCCTTCTACTGAGAGGGGGGCAGGATTGGGGGCGGGATCGCCGGGGGCGTGCACGGACGTGTGTGCATGGGGTGGCGGGCGCGTGAACAGGGAGAGAGCGGGTGGGAACCACTATGCTACGGAAAATGCATAGCAGCAAAGTGGGAGAGAGGGGGTTAATAAAATATAATTATAAATGATCTAAAGGATCTGGGAGGGGGGTTATCTTTTGGGGTGAAGCTACACTACAGAAAAATAAAAATAAAATTTAAAAAAAATCCTTTTTTGTAAACTGGGTACTGGCAGACAGCTGCCAGTACCCAAGATGGATCCTAATAGGTTAGAGGGGGAGTGTTAGATACCTGTTTGGGGGGGGGGGGGGGGAGAACAGGGAGGTTGGGGGGATCCTACACAGAAGCATATGTAAATATGCTTAAAAATTTTTTGCAAGAGAGCTTTTATTTTAGTACTGGCAGACTTTCTGCCAGTACTTAATATGGCAGGGACAATAGTGCGGTGGGGGAGGGAAGGGAGCTGTTTGGGAGGGATCAGGGGGTGGGATGTGTCAGGTGGGAGGCTGATCTCTACACTAAAGCTAAAATTAACCCTGCAAGCTCCCTACAAGCTACCTAATTAACCCCTTTACTGCTAGCCATAATACACGTGTGATGCGCAGCTGCATTTAGCGGCCTTCTAATTACCAAAAAGCAACGCCTAAGCCATATAAGTCTGCTATTTCTGAACAAAGGGGATCCCAGAGAAGCATTTACGGCCATTTGTGCCATAATTGCACATGTTGTTTGTAAATAATTTCATTGAGAAACCTAAAATTGTGAAAAATGTAAAGTTTTTTTTTTTATTTTTTTTTTTATTTGATCGCATTTGGCAGTGAAACGGTGGCATGAAATATACCAAAATTGGCTGAACAAAGGGGATCCAAGAGAAGCATTTACAACCATTTGTACCATAATTGCACAATTGGTTTGTAAATAAATTCAGTGAGAATCCTAAAGTTTGTGAAAAAAATTGTGAAAAAGTGAACAATTTTTTTTATTTGATCGCATTTGGCGGTGAAATGGTGGCATGAAATATATCAAAATGGGCCTAGATCAATACTTTGGGATGTCTTCTAAAAAAAAATATATACATGTCAAGGGATATTCAGGGATTCCTGAAAGATAGTGTCCCAATGTAACTAGCGCCAATTTTGAAAAAAAAAGTGGTTTGTAAATAGCAAAGTGCTACTTGTATTTATTGCCCTATAACTTGCAAAAAAAGCAAACAACATGTAAACATTGGGTATTTCTAAACTCAGGACAAAATTTTGAAACTATTTAGCATGGGTGTTTTTTGGTGGTTGTAGACGTGTAAAAGATTTTGGGGGTCAAAGTTAGAAAAAGTGTGTTTTTTTTCCATTTTTCCTCATATTTTATAATTTTTTTATAGTAAATTATAAGATATGATGAAAATATTGGTATCTTTAGAAAGTCCATTTAATGGCGAGAAAAACGGTATATAACATGTGTAGGTACAGTAAACGAGTAAGAGGAGAATTACAGCTAAACACAAACACCGCAGAAATGTAAAAACAGCCTTGGTCCCAAACGGACAGAAAATGGAAAAGTGCTGTGGTCATTAAGGGGTTAAAGGGACAGAAAAAACCTTATAATCACAAGACATTCGGTTGTTTTTTAACAGGGGTGTGTAGACTTTTTATATCCACTGTACATAATACTGTAAATCTATATTAGGATACAATTCGCAAGGAACAAAGGAATGTGGCTTACCTCGAGTGGCTTGATCAGGTGAGGTTGGTGGAGTAAGAGGCATCCTGCATGGGCTGGGGTCTTGAGAAATTACGTTCTGCTGCCCATTTATGCTGTTGTGCCCGGTGTTTCCCACACTGACAGGATGTGGCAGGTCACTGTGCGCAATAAGAACAAATGCAGAGGGATACACCATTCGAACACCACCTGGGTAAGGAAAATTAATACCTTAAGCAGCAGTGCAATAAAAGCTGGAAAAGAAGGAAGAAATGAACAGCAGCCAATCAGCAGTGCTGAGGTCATGAACTCTTTTACTGTGATCTCATGAGATGTTACTTAACTCTCATGAGATGTCATGGTAAACTTCCTTAAACTGAATATGGAAATAACATGATACAGGTAAGAACAAGCTTTCTAACCTAGGATAACAATATAATTCTAAAAAAAAAAATCTGCATTTTTTTTTATCAGGCTTATCAGGTATAAATACAACATTAGGTATAGCTTTTATTTTGGAGGAACCATTTTTAAAAGCTTCAGAAAATTAAGGCAAAATGCATAATAAGCGGCTTTGTAAATATGGTAAATTTAACTTTTTATATGGAGATGTATTTTTGAATTGAGTAACCATTTAACATTGTTCAATATAGAGCAGGAGACATCTGACATGTTTAGTCTATTTTTTAAAGCTGTAAAATGACAGATTCCCTTTTGTTATAATGACAGATTTTCTGAGACTCGAAGCTGCTGTGTGCATGTAACCTCTATTCGATAACAGGACAAGCTATTTTGTAATTCTACATTAGTAACAAGATTAAAGGAACATAAAACCCAACATTTTTCTTTCATGATTTAGAAAGAGCATGCAATTTTAAGCAACTTTCTAATTTACTTCTATTATCTAATTTTCTTTATTAACTTGATATTATTTGTTGAAAAGCATATCTAGATAGGCTCAGTAGCTGCTAATTGGTGGCTGCGCATAGATGCCTTGTGTGATTGGCTCACCCATGTGCATTTACAAAGGAGATCTAAAGAATGAAGCAAATTAGATAATTAAAGTAAATTGTAATGTTGCTTAAAATTATATTATCTATCTGAATAATAAAAGAAAAATATTGGGTTTAATGTCCCTTTAAGATGTACCAATATAACGTAAACAAGTGCACATGACATTGCATGGCTGTAAATACTATATAATCTATAAGAAAAAAACGTGAGCAAAAATTTAAAAGGATAACAGAACCAACTGCCCTTGGACATTTCTCTAATCAAAATATTTAAGATTTATCATGAAATTTCACTCGACCTTGTTTTTATATATATATATATATATATATATATATATATATATATATATATATATACATATATATATACATACATATATATATATATACATACATATATATACACACACACATATATATATATACACACACACATATATATATATACACATACACACACACACACAGGTAGCCCTCAGTTTACGCCAGGGTTAGGTTCCAGAAGGAATGGTTGTAAATTGAAACCCAGTTTAAAATGTAAGTCAATGGGAAGTGAGGGAGATAGGTTACAGGCCCCTCTCAAAATTGTCATAAGTAACACCTAATACATTATTTTTAAAGCTTTGAAATTAAGACTTTAAAGGCTAAACAGCATTATAAACCTAATAAAATAATCACACAACACAGAATATATAATTAAACTAAGTTAAATGAACAAAAACATTTGCTAAACAGCATTATAAATCTAATAAAATAATCACAACACAGACTTCACTTGCATTTTTCTGCAAACAGTTCTTTCTATGCATTCCAATCTGGACTGATTTATAGACAGGGAGACCTTGTTCCTTTGAAATCTGCTTGATAGCTCAGCTCAAACATTTATTTCAGCTTGCTTAGCTTTTCTGCAACACAAGCGGACACCTCCACCTACTGGCTATTTTAATAAATGCACTGCTTCTCAATGATTTTCAATAGCAGTCACATGACTGGAAAAAAAGGTTGTTATTCTGAAACGGTGTAAATTGAACCGTTGTAAAACGAGGGCCACCTATATATATATATATATGAGCTAGTGACATATGGGATATACATTCCTACCAGGAGGGACAAAGTTTCCCAAACCTCCAAATGCCTATAAATACACCCCTCACCACACCCACAAATCAGTTTAATGCATAGCCAAGAAGTGGGGTGATAAGAAAAAAGTGCGAAAGCATATAAAATAAGGAATTAGAATAGTTGTGCTTTATACAAAAAAATCATAGCCACCACAAAAAAGGTGGGCCTCATGGACTCTTGCTAATATGAAAGAAATGAATTTATCAGGTAAGTTCTTACATAAATTATGTTTTCTTTCATGTAATTAGCAAGAGTCCATGAGCTAGTGACGTATGGGATAATGACTACCCAAGATGTGGATCTTCCACGCAAGAGTCACTAGAGAGGGAGGGATAAAATAAAGACAGCCAATTCCGCTGAAAATAATCCACACCCAAAATAAAGTTTAAATCTTATAATGAAAAAAACTGAAATTATAAGCAGAAGAATCAAACTGAAACAGCTGCCTGAAGTACTTTTCTACCAAAAACTGCTTCAGAAGAAGAAAACACATCAAAATGGTAGAATTTAGTAAAAGTATGCAAAGAAGACCAATTTGCTGCTTTGCAAATCTGATCAACTGAAGCTTCATTCCTAAACGCCCAGGAAGTAGAAACTGACCTAGTAGAATGAGCTGTAATCCTTTGAGGCAGAGTTTTACCCGACTCGACATAAGCATGATGAATTAAAGATTTCAACCAAGATGCCAAAGAAATGGCAGAGGCCTTCTGACCTTTCCTAGAACCGGAAAAGAGAACAAATAGACTAGAAGTCTTTCGGAAAGTCTTAGTAGCTTCAACATAATATTTCAAAGCTCTAACTACATCCAAAGAATGCAATGATCTCTCCTTAGAATTCTTAGGATTAGGACATAATGAAGGAACCACAATTTCTCTACTAATGTTGTTGGAATTCACAACCTTAGGTAAAAATTTAAAAGAAGTTCGCAACACCGCCTTATCCTGATGAAAAATCAGAAAAGGAGACTCACAAGAAAGAGCAGATAATTCAGAAACTCTTCTAGCAGAAGAGATGGCCAAAAGAAACAAAACTTTCCAAGAAAGTAATTTAATGTCTAATGAATGCATAGGTTCAAACGGAGGAGCTTGAAGAGCCCCCAGAACCAAATTCAAACTCCAAGGAGGAGAAATTGACTTAATGACAGGTTTTATACGAACCAAAGCTTGTACAAAACAATGAATATCAGGAAGATTAGCAATCTTTCTGTGAAAAAGAACAGAAAGAGCCGAGATTTGTCCTTTCAAGGAACTTGCAGACAAACCTTTATCCAAACCATCCTGAAGAAACTGTAAAATTCTCGGAATTTTAAAAGAATGCCAGAAAACTGATGAGAAAGACACCAAGAAATTTAAGTCTTCCAGACTCTATAATATATGTTCCTAGATACGGATTTACAAGCCTGTAACATAGTATTAATCACAGAGTCAGAGAAACCTCTTTGACTAAGAATCAAGAGTTCAATCTCCATACCTTTAAATTTAAGGATTTCAGATCCTGATGGAAAAAAGGACCTTGCGACAGAAGGTCTGGTCTTAACGGAAGAGTCCACGGTTGGCAAGAGGCCATCCGGACAAGATCCGCATACCAAAACCTGTGAGGCCATGCTGGAGCCACCAGCAGAACAAACGAGCATTCCTTCAGAATCTTGGAGATTACTCTTGGAAGAAGAACTAGAGGCGGAAAGATATAGGCAGGATGATACTTCCAAGGAAGTGACAATGCATCCACTGCTTCCGCTTGAGGATCCCTGGATCTGGACAGATACCTGGGAAGTTTCTTGTTTAGATGAGAGGCCATCAGATCTATTTCTGGAAGTCCCCACATTTGAACAATCTGAAGAAATACCTCTGGGTGAAGAGACCATTCGCCCGGATGTAACGTTTGGCGACTGAGATAATCCGCTTCCCAATTGTCTATACCTGGGATATGAACCGCAGAAACTAGACAGGAGCTGGATTCCGCCCATACCAGTATTCGAGATACTTCTTTCATAGCCAGAGGACTGTGAGTCCCTCCTTGATGATTGATGTATGCCACAGTTGTGACATTGTCTGTCTGAAAACAAATGAACGATTCTCTCTTTAGAAGAGGCCATGACTGAAGAGCTCTGAAAATTGCACGGAGTTCCAAAAACATAATTTATGTAAGAACTTACCTGATAAATTCATTTCTTTCATATTAGCAAGAGTCCATGAGCTAGTGACGTATGGGATATACATTCCTACCAGGAGGGGCAAAGTTTCCCAAACCTTAAAATGCCTATAAATACACCCCTCACCACACCCACAATTCAGTTTAACGAATAGCCAAGAAGTGGGGTGATAAGAAAAAAGTGCGAAAGCATATAAAATAAGGAATTGGAATAATTGTGCTTTATACAAAAAAATCATAACCACCACAAAAAAGGGCGGGCCTCATGGACTCTTGCTAATATGAAAGAAATGAATTTATCAGGTAAGTTCTTACATAAATTATGTTTTCTTTCATGTAATTAGCAAGAGTCCATGAGCTAGTGACGTATGGGATAATGATTACCCAAGATGTGGATCTTTCCACACAAGACTCACTAGAGAGGGAGGGATAAAATAAAGACAGCCAATTCCTGCTGAAAATAATCCACACCCAAAATAAAGTTTAATGAAAAACATAAACAGAAGATTCAAACTGAAACCGCTGCCTGAAGTACTTTTCTACCAAAAACTGCTTCAGAAGAAGAAAATACATCAAAATGGTAGAATTTAGTAAAAGTATGCAAAGAGGACCAAGTTGCTGCTTTGCAAATCTGATCAACCGAAGCTTCATGATGAATTAAAGATTTCAACCAAGATGCCAAAGAAATGGCAGAAGCTTTCTGGCCTTTTCTAGAACCGGAAAAGATAACAAATAGACTAGAAGTCTTTCGGAAAGACTTAGTAGCTTCAACATAATATTTCAAAGCTCTAACAACATCCAAAGAATGCAACGATTTCTCCTTAGAATTCTTAGGATTAGGACATAATGAAGGAACCACAATTTCTCTACTAATGTTGTTGGAATTCACAACTTTAGGTAAAAATTCAAAAGAAGTTCGCAACACCGCCTTATCCTGATGAAAAATCAGAAAAGGAGACTCACAAGAAAGAGCAGATAATTCAGAGACTCTTCTGGCAGAAGAGATGGCCAAAAGGAACAAAACTTTCCAAGAAAGTAATTTAATGTCCAATGAATGCATAGGTTCAAAAGGAGGAGCTTGAAGAGCCCCCAGAACCAAATTCAAACTCCAAGGAGGAGAAATTAACTTAATGACAGGTTTTATACGAACCAAAGCTCGTACAAAACAATGAATATCAGGAAGATTAGCAATCTTTCTGTGAAAAAGAACAGAAAGAGCAGAGATTTATCCTTTCAAGGAACTTGCGGACAAACCTTTATCTAAACCATCCTGAAGAAACTGTAATATTCTTGGAATTCTAAAAGAATGCCAGGAAAAATGATGAGAAAGACACCAAGAAATATAAGTCTTCCAGACTCTATAATATATCTCTCTGGATACAGATTTACGAGCCTGTAACATAGTATTAATCACAGAGTCAGAGAAACCTCTTTGACCAAGAATCAAGCGTTCAATCTCCATACCTTTAAATTTAAGGATTTGAGATCCTGATGGAAAAAAGGACCTTGCGACAGAAGGTCTGGTCGTAGCGGAAGAGTCCACCGGTGGCAAGAGGCCATCCGGACAAGATCCGCATACCAAAACCTGTGAGGCCATGCCGGAGCTACCAGCAGAACGAGCATTCCTTCAGAATCTTGGAGATTACTCTTGGAAGAAGAACTAGAGGCGGAAAGATATAGGCAGGATGATACTTCCAAGGAAGTGATAATGCATCCACTGCTTCCGCCTGAGGATCCCGGGATCTGGACAGATACCTGGGAAGTTTCTTGTTTAGATGAGACGCCATCAGATCTATTTCTGGAAGCTCCCACATTTGAACAATCTGAAGAAATACCTCTGGGTGAAGAGACCATTCGCCCGGATGCAACGTTTGGCGACTGAGATAATCCGCTTCCCAATTGTCTATACCTGGGATATGAACCGCAGAGATTAGACAGGAGCTGGATTCCGCCCAAACCAGAATTCAAGATACTTCTTTCATAGCCAGAGGACTGTGAGTCCCTCCTTGATGATTGATGTATGCCACAGTTGTGACATTGTCTGTCTGAAAACAAATGAACGATTCTCTCTTCAGAAGAGGCCAAGACTGAAGAGCTCTGAAAATTGCACGGAGTTCCAAAATATTGATCGGTAATCTCACCTCCTGAGATTCCCAAACTCCTTGTGCCGTCAGAGATCCCCACACAGCTCCCCAACCTGTAAGACTTGCATCTGTTGAAATTACAGTCCAGGTCGGAAGCACAAAAGAAACCCCCTGAATTAAACGATGGTGATCTGTCCACCACGTTAGAGACTGGCGTACAATCGGTTTTAAAGATATTAATTGAGATATCTTTGTGTAATCCCTGCACCATTGATTCAGCATACAGAGCTGAAGAGGTGGCATGTGAAAACGAGCAAAGGGGATCGCGTCCGATGCAGCAGTCATAAGACCTAGAATTTCCATGCATAAGGCTACCGAAGGGAATGATTGTGACTGAAGGTTTCGACAAGCTGAAATCAATTTTAAACATCTCTTGTCTGTCAAAAACAGAGTCATGGACACTGAATCTATCTGGAAACCCAGAAAGGTTACCCTTGTCTGAGGAATCAATGAACTTTTTAGTGAATTGATCCTCCAACCATGATCTTGAAGAAACACCACAAGTCGATTCGTATGAGATTCTGCTAAATGTAAAGACTGAGCAAGTACCAAGATATCGTCCAAATAAGGAAATACCACAATACCCTGTTCTCTGATTACAGACAGAAGGGCACCGAGAACCTTTGTAAAAATTCTTGGAGCTGTAGCTAGGCCAAACGGCAGAGCCACAAACTGGTAATGCTTGTCCAGAAAAGAGAATCTCAGGAACTGATACTGATCTGGATGAATCGGAATATGCAGATATGCATCCTGTAAATCTATTGTGGACATATAATGCCCTTGCTGAACAAAAGGCAAGATAGTCCTTACAGTTACCATTTTGAACGTTGGTATCCTTACATAACGATTCAATATTTTTAGATCCAGAACTGGTCTGAAGGAATTCTCCTTCTTTGGTACAATGAAGAGATTTGAATAAAACCCCAGCCCCTGTTCCAGACCCTGGAAAGAAATGGAAAGTAGAGTTGATTTAGAAGACATATCAGCATTCCAAGTTTTAAGCCATAAAGCTCTTCTAGCTAAAATAGCTAGAGACATAAACCTGACATCAACTCTGATAATATCAAAAATGGCATCACAGATAAAATTATTAGCATGTTGAAGAAGAAGAATAATATTATGAGAATCATGATCTGTTACTTGTTGCGCTAAAGTTTCCAACCAAAAAGTTGAAGCTGCAGCAACATCAGCCAATGATATCGCAGGTCTAAGAAGAAGATTACCTGAACACAGATAAGCTTTTCTTAGAAAGGATTCAATTTTCCTATCTAAAGGATCCTTAAACGAAGTACCATCTGACGTAGGAATAGTAGTACGTTTAGCAAGGGTAGAAATAGCCCCATCAACTTTAGGGATTTTGTCCCAAAATTCTAATCTGTCAGAAGGCACAGGATATAATTGCTTAAAACGTTTAGGAGTAGTAAATGAATTACCCAAATTATTCCATTCTCTGGAAATTACTTCAGAAATAGCACCAGGAACAGGAAAAACTTCTGGAATAACCACAGGAGATTTAAAGACCTTATCTAAACGTTTAGATTTAGTATCAAGAGGACCAGAATCCTCAATTTCTAAAGCAATTAGTACTTCTTTAAGTAAAGAACGAATAAATTCCATTTTAAATAAATATGAAGATTTATCAGCATCAATCTCTGAGACAGAATCCTCTGAACCAGAAGAGTCATTAGAATCAGAATGATGATGTTCATTTAAAAATTCATCTGTATAAAGAGAAGTTAAGAGATTTTTTATGTTTACTAGAAGGAGGAATAACAGACATAGCCTTCTTGATGGATTCAGAAACAAAATCTCTTATGTTATCAGGAACATTCTGAACATTAGATGTTGATGGAACTGCAACAGGTAATGGAACATTACTAAAGGAAATATTATCTGCATTAACAAGTTTGTCATGACAATTAATACAAACAACAGCTGGAGGAATAGCTACCAAAAGTTTACAGCAGATACACTTAGCTTTGGTAGTTCCAGCACCAGACAGCGATTTTCCTGAAGTATCTTCTGACTCAGATGCAACGTGAGACATCTTGTAATATGTAAGAGAAAAAACAACATATAAAGCAAAATTGATCAAATTCCTTAAATGACAGTTTCAGGAATGGGAAAAAATGCCAAGGAACAAGCTTCTAGCAACCAGAAGCAAAGAAAAATGAGACTTAAATAATGTGGAGACAAAAGCGACGCCCATATTTCTTTTAGCGCCAAATAAGACGCTCACATTATTTGGCGCCTAAAAGCTTTTGGCGCCAAAAATGACGCCACGTCCGGAACGCCGACATTTTTGGCGCAAAAGAACGTCAAAAAATGACGCACGTATGACGCCGGAAAAAGAAAAGATTTTTTTTTTTGCGCCAAAAAAGTCCGCGCCAAGAATGACGCAATAAAATGAAGCATTTTCAGCCCCCGCGAGCCTAACAGCCCACAGGGAAAAAAGTCAAATTTTTAAGGTAAGAAAAATAATTGATTCAAGTGCATTATCCCAAATATGAAACTGACTGTCTGAAATAAGGAACGTTGAACATCCTGAGTCAAGGCAAATAAATGTTTGAATACATATATTTAGAACTTTATATAAAAGTGCCCAACCATAGCTTAGAGTGTCACAGAAAATAAGATTTACTTACCCCAGGACACTCATCTACATGTTTGTAGAAAGCCAAACCAGTACTGAAACGAAAATCAGCAGAGGTAATGGTATATATATATATATATATATATATATATATATATATATATATATATATATATATATATATATATATATATATATATATATATATATATATATATATATATATATATATATATATATATATATATATATATAAGAGAGTATATCGTCGATCTGAAAAGGGAGGTAAGAGATGAATCTCTACGACCGATAACAGAGAACCTATGAAATAGACCCCGTAGAAGGAGATCACTGCATTCAAAATAGGCAATACTCTCCTCACATCCCTCTGACATTCACTGCACGCTGAGAGGAAAACCGGGCTCCAACCTGCTGCGGAGCGCATATCAAAGTAGAATCTAGCACAAACTTACTTCACCACCTCCATAGGAGGCAAAGTTTGTAAAACTGAATTGTGGGTGTGGTGAGGGGTGTATTTATAGGTATTTTAAGGTTTGAGAAACTTTGCCCCTCCTGGTAGGAATGTATATCCCATACGTCACTAGCTCATGGACTCTTGCTAATTACATGAAAGAAATATTGATTGGTAATCTCACCTCCTGAGATTCCCAAACCCCTTGTGCTGTCAGAGACCCCCAAACAGCTCCCCAACCTGTGAGACTTGCATCTGTTGAAATTACAGTCCAGGTCGGAAGAACAAAAGAAGCCCCCTGAATTAAACGATGGTGATCTGTCCACCACGTTAGAGAGTGTCGTACAATCGGTTTTAAAGATATTAATTGAGATATCTTTGTGTAATCCCTGCACCATTGATTCAGCATACAGAGCTGAAGAGGTCGCATGTGAAAACGAGCAAAGGGGATCGCGTCCGATGCAGCAGTCATAAGACCTAGAATTTCCATGCATAAGGCTACCGAAGGGAATGATTGTGATTGAAGGTTTCGACAAGCTGAGATCAATTTTAGACGTCTCTTGTCTGTCAGAGACAGAGTCATGGACGCTGAATCTATCTGGAAACCTAAAAAGGTTACCCTTGTCTGAGGAATCAATGAACTTTCCGGTAAATTGATCCTCCAACCATGATCTTGAAGAAACAACACAAGTCGATTCGTATGAGATTATGCTAAATGTGAAGACTGAGCAAGTTCCAAGATATTGTCCAAATAAGGAAATATCACAATACCCTGTTCTCTGATTACAGACAGAAGGGCACCGAGAACCTTTGTAAAAATTCTTGGAGCTGTTGCTAGGCCAAACGGCAGAGCCACAAACTGGTAATGCTCGTTTAGGAAAGAGAATCTCAGAAACTGATAGTGATCTGGATGAACCGGAATATGCAGATATGCATCCTGTAAATCTATTGTGGACATATAATGCCCTTGCTGAACAAAAGGCAGGATAGTCCTTATAGTTACCATTTTGAATGTTGGTATCCTTACATAACGATTCAATATTTTTAGATCCAGAACTGATCTGAAGGAATTCTCCTTCTTTGGTACAATGAAGAGATTTGAATAAAACCCCAGCCCCTGTTCCAGAACTGGAACTGGCATAATTACTCCAGCCAACTCTAGATCTGAAACACATTTCAGAAATGCTTGAGCCTTTGCTGGATTTACTGGGACACGGGAAAGAAAAAATCTCTTTGCAGGAGGCCTTATTTTGAAGCCAATTCTGTACCCTTCTGAAACAATGTTTTGAATCCAAAGATTGTGAATTGAATTGATCCAAATTTCTTTGAAAAATCGTAATCTGCCCCCTACCAGCTGGGCTGGAATGAGGGCCGCACCTTCATGTGGACTTGAGAGCTGGCTTAGGTTTTCTAAAAGGCTTGGATTTATTCCAGACTGGAGATGGTTTCCAAACTGACACCGCTCCTGTGGGTGAAGTATCAGGCTTTTGTTCCTTATTGTGACGAAAGGAACGAAAACGATTATTAGACCTAAATTTACCTTTAGATTTTTTATCCTGTGGTAAAAAAGTTCCTTTCCCTCCAGTAACAGTGGAGATAATAGAATCCAACTGAGAACCAAATAATTGATTACCCTGGAAAGAAAGGAAAAGCAAAGTTAACTTAGAAGACATATCAGCATTCCAAGTTTTAAATAGCTAGAGACATATACCTGACATCAACTCTAATGATATCAAAGATGGCATCACAAATAAAGTTATTAGCATGTTGAAGAAGATTAACAATGCTATGAGAATTATGATCTGTTACTTGTTGCGCTAAAGCTTCTAACCAAAAAGTTGAAGCTGCAGCAACATCCGCTAAAGATATAGCAGGTCTAAGAAGATTACCCGAACATAAGTAAGCTTTTCTTAGAAAGGATTCAATCTTCCTATCTAAAGGATTCTTAAAGGAAGTACTATCTGCCGTAGGAATAGTAGTACGTTTAGCAAGAGTAGAGACAGCCCCATCAACCTTAGGGATTTTGTCCCAAAATTCTAATCTGTCAGATGGCACAGGATATAATTGCTTAAAACGTTTAGAAGGAGTAAATGAATTACCCAAATTATTCCATTCCCTGGAGATTACTTCAGAAATAGCATCAGGGACAGAAAAAACGTCTGGAATAACTACTGGAGATTACTTCAGAAATAGCATCAGGGACAGGAAAAACTTCTGGAATAACTACAGGAGATTTAAAAACCTTATTTAAACGTTTAGCTTTAGTATCAAGAGGACCAGAATCCTCTATTTCTAATGCAATTAAGACTTCTTTAAGTAAAGAACGAATAAATTCCATTTTGAATAAATATGAAGATTTATCAGCATCAACCTCTGAAACAGAATCCTCTGAACCAGAGGAACCACTATCAGAATGAGGATGTTCATTTAAAAATTCATCAGAAAAATTAGAAGTTTTAAAAGACCTTTTACGTTTACTAGAAGGGGGAATAACAGACATAGCCTTCTTAATGGATTTAGAAACAAAATCTCTTATGTTAACAGGAACACTAGTATTAGATGTTGACGGAACCGCAACAGGTAATGTAACATTACTAAAGGAAATATTATCTGCATTAACAAGTTTGTCATGACATTCATTACAAACAACAGCTGGAGGAACAGATACCACAAGTTTACAACAGATACACTTAACTTTGGTAGATCCAGCACCAGGCAGCGTTTTTCCAGAAGTATCTTCTGACTCAGTGTCAATCTGGGACATTTTGCAATATGTAATAGAAAAAACAACATACAAAGCAAAATTGATCAAATTCCTTAAATGACAGTTTCAGGAATGGGAAAAAATGCCAGTGAACAAGCTTCTAGCAACCAGAAGCAATAAATAATGAGACTTAAATAATGTGGAGACAAAAGTGACGCCCACATTTTTTAGCGCCAAAAAAGACGCCCACATTATTTGGCGCCTAAATGCTTTTGGCACCAAAAATGACGCCACATCCGGAACGCTGACACTTTTGGCGCAAAAAACGTCAAAAAATGACGTAACTTCCGGCGACACCTATGACGCCGGATACAGAAAAAAAAATTTGCACCAAAAAAGTCCGCGCCAAGAATGACGCAATAAAATGAAGCATTTTCAGCCCCCGCGAGCCTAACAGCCCACAGGGAAAAAGTCAAATTTTAAGTTAAGAAAAAAATTGATTTATTCATATGCATTATCCCAAATATGAAACTGACTGTCTGAAATAAGGAACGTTGAACATCCTGAGTCAAGGCAAATAAATGTTTGAATACATATATTTAGAACTTTATATAAAAGTGCCCAACCATAGCTTAGAGTGTCACAGAAAATAAGACTTACTTACCCCAGGACACTCATCTACATGTAGTAGAAAGCCAAACCAGTACTGAAACGAGAATCAGTAGAGGAAATGGTATATATAAGAGTATATCGTCGATCTGAAAAGGGAGGTAAGAGATGAATCTCTACGACCGATAACAGAGAACCTATGAAATAGACCCCGTAGAAGGAGATCATTTAATTCAAATAGGCAATACTCTCCTCACATCCCTCTGACATTCACTGCACGCTGAGAGGAAAACCGGGCTCCAACCTGCTGCGGAGCGCATATCAACGTAGAATCTAGCACAAACTTACTTCACCACCTCCATAGGAGGCAAAGTTTGTAAAACTGATTTGTGGGTGTGGTGAGGGGTGTATTTATAGGCATTTTGATGTTTGGGAAACTTTGCCCCTCCTGGTAGGAATGTATATCCCATACGTCACTAGCTCATGGACTCTTGCTAATTACATGAAAGAAATATATATATATATATATATATATATATATATATATATATACACATATATATATTATTATTATTTTTTTAAAATTAATATTTTTATTTAATTCCGCCTTGCTTAATACTGTTTACCTGACTGAACTGCAAGTCCTATGAACTTACCCACAATAACTTCTACGGCCGCAGGGAAATCCTCATCAAATGCCAACTCCATATCCTCACGCTGCTCCTTCCTTGCTCGTAACACAGTTGGGTAGAAGGGACGCCATTCTTCCAGCAACTTGCGAGTGGTGGGGTCAGAGATCTTGTAAGCATGGCCAGTCAACGTGCCACTTAGCCCATAAGGACTAAGAATCACTGTCAAAAACAAAGTCATTAACATTTTTAATAATATAAATAAGTTTGCATAAGAAATTACGTATTTATATTCCATATTTAAATGCAGAAGAGGGTATCAGTTTGGCACTGCCTTCTTCTCTCACTACACCAACTGTAAAATGTATTGACAGTTTGTCCTCTTTAGACTTACCAAAGTCAAGCATCTAAAAATCCTTTTATTTTCCACCTATTTATATCTAATTCTATTGCAGTTTTAGATTTTAAATGCTTTAATTTAGCACAACCTTTGAAAATTTTCTCTAGGATTTTTCTATTATTCTTGGTCTATAGAAGAGATCCTCCCACTAAATGCCATATAATGCACCTTTACTCTTTAATTGAGGCAGTGCTAAAGTAATATATAAAACTCACAAAACATCAAATGCTGTGCAATGTGTGCATGAAAAAGGCCTGCATATACAGGATTTAGGTAAATCTAATTTCCTTAACCTGGGCAATCAATTTGGGTTAGTTCATGTACCTGCTCTTACCTTGACAAGGGGTGTGGGAGGTCTGAGCTAGTTGAAGATGCTGCTGGTTGATGAGATACACGGGCTGGTGCTGAGCAATCTCAACACTTGTACATACATTGCTCTCCCCATGAAGAAAAAAAGTGAAGGAGCAGGAAAGGTTCTCACTGTGAACAAAAAATAAAAAAAAATAAAAACATAAAAATTTAATTTTATGCTTACCTGAAATTCATTATTTTATGGTGGTAATAGTCCACAATCCATTACTCCTGGAAATTATACACCTGGCCATTAGGAAGAGAAAGCATAATAAAACTCCAAGAGACCTTAAAGTGACAGTAAAGTCATAAGTAAACTTTCATGATTCGGATAGAGCATTGTAACATTTGTAGCTTTATTATACAATGTTGCAAAACATTGCTGCCATAGAGTACTAGAGACACGTGCACACTCCTGAGCTCTTATGAGCCTTTATACTCTCCAATAAAAGATACCAAAATAACAAAGCTAACTTAATCAATTAAATAAAAATTGTTTAAAATTTCACACTCTATCCGAATCATAAGAATGTTTAATTTTGACTTCACTGTCCCTTAAACCCCTCCCACCTTACTGGAAACGTATAGCAAAGTCAGAAGAGAAGAACGTAGAAAAGGAAAATAAGAGCAATACAAAAAAGGAGCAGGTAAAAAAATAAAAAAAAATAATGAGGAGGTGCACACTTTAACTGTTGCCAGAAAAAACAATAAATAATAGAAAAACACTGGGCGGGGACTTGTGGACTCTCACCACCATTAAAATAAATTAATTTAGCACATAAGCATAAATTATATTTTCTTTTATAAAGGTGATAGGCCACAATACATTACTCTTGGGACCTAATACCCCAGAGCTAAGGAGTCAACGAGTAATTTAGGCAGGACCAGACAAACTATTCCAAATACATTGGATGATTATTAATTGTTTTAAATTCATTTAAGTTTCCAATTGGTTTTGTATATTTTATATATATATATTTTTTTTAAATGCAGAAAAGAAAAAAAAAACAGAATTTATGCTTACCTGATAAATTACTTTCTCTTGCGGTGTATCCAGTCCACGGGTTCATCCATTACTTGTGGGATATTCTCCTTCCCAACAGGAAGTTGCAAGAGGGCACCCACAGCAGAGCTGTCTATATAGCTCCTCCCCTGCCACCCCCAGTCATTCGACCGAAGACAAGCAAGAAAAAAGGAGAAACTATAGGGTGCAGTGGTGACTGTAGTTTAAAAATAAAAAACACCTGCCTTAAAATGACAGGGCGGGCCGTGGACTGGATACACCACAAGAGAAATAAATTTATCAGGTAAGCATACATTTTGTTTTCTCTTGTAAAGGTGTATCCAGTCCACGGGTTCATCCATTACTTGTGGGATACCAATACCAAAGCTTTAGGACACGGATGAAGGGAGGGACAAGGCAGGTACTTAAATGGAAGGCACCACTGCCTGTAAGACCTTTCTCCCAAACAGGTTTGAGTAAAAACCCAGACCTTGTTCTGCAATTGGAACTGGGTGGATCACTCCCATCGTATGTAGATCTTCTACACAGCGTAAGAACGCCTCTTTCTTTGTCTGGTCTGTAGACAGACGAGAAATGTGTCACCCTCCCCTTGGAGGGGAGTCCTTGAATTCTAGAAGATATCCCTGGGTAATAATCTCTAATGCCCAGGGATCGTGAACATCTCTTGCCCAGGCCTGAGCGAAGAGAGAGAGTCTGCCCCCTACTAGATCCGGTCCCGGATCGGGGGCTACCCCTTCATGCTGTCTTGGTAGCAGCTGCAGGCTTTTTGGCCTGTTGACCCTTGTTCCAGCCCTGGTAAGGCTTCCAGGTTGCCTTGGGCTGTGAAGCGTTACCTTCTTGCTTGCAGCTGTAGAGGCTAAAGCCGGACCGCTCCTGAAGTTATGAAAGGAACGAAAATTAGCTTTGATTCTAGCCTTAAAGGGCTTGTCCTGAGGGAGAGCATGGCCCTTTCCCCCGGTGATTTCTGAAATAATCTCTTTCAATTCTGGCCCGAAAAGGGTCTTTCCCTTGAAAGGGATATTTAATAATTTGGATTATGACGACACATCGGCCGACCATGACTTGAGCCAAAGCGCTCTGCACGCCATAATGGCGAAACCTGAATTTTTTGCCGCTAACTTAGCCAATTGCAAGGCGGCATCTGTGATAAAAGAATTAGCCAGCTTTAGAGCCTAAATTCTATCCATAATTTTGTCATATGAGGTCTCCGTCTGGAGCGACTCCTCCAGCGCTTCAAACCAGAAAGCCGCTGCAGTAGTTACAGTAATAATGCAGGCAATAGGTTGGAGAAGGAAACCTTGTTGAACAAAAAATTTCTTAAGTAAACCTTCTAATTTTTTATCTATAGGATCTTTAAAAGCACAACTGTCTTCAATTGGTATGGTTGTGCGCTTAGCAAGAGAAGAAACAGCCCCCTCTACCTTAGGGACCGTCTGCCACGAGTTCCACCTGGGGTCAGTTATGGGGAACATTTTCTTAAAAATAGGGGGGGGGGGGGACAAAAAGGACACCTGGTCTATCCCACTCCCTAGTAACAATATCCGCAACCCTTTTAGGGATCGGAAACGCATCAGTGTATACAGGGACCTCTAGGTACTTGTCCATTTTACACAATTTCTATGGGCAATGGTAGATGAATACAGCACTTTGTGTAAAGGTGGTGCACGGTGTGGGAGGTAGCTGCAATAGCCTCTGTGATAATTATGCACTCGTAGTAACACCAGCACCAGTATCTTGAATATCAATACTTTTTATTAGAGGTTACATTAAAAGCAGCAACGTTTCGTGGTGAACCCACTTAGTCATGCTGATTGTATCACATTGTTTCAAACAATTTATATCTTCCTTTGGCGCCAACCGGCTTCAATTTTGGTAGTTTTACACCCCCTAGTGGTTATCCAATGCAATGTGTATACAAAATGTTAAAAACAAAATGTACCTGACTAAACAGATTACATATGGCAATGATTAATGTATAAATAGTTTTACCATTATTGTACATACTTATATTGTCACTGATATTTAACATAATTATGCTAGCTTTCCAGTTTTCAATGTCTTATTATAATGTAATCTCAATAATGTAAACGCATAGGTAAAATACCCTTGTTGTTTGCAACTTATCATATTGAAACTTTTTATAGTAAACTTTTTTTCGCATACAGTTATACTTTGAGTGATAATAAGTTTAAAGTTTTTGACTTATACTTTAGGGAATTTTTATACTTTAAGAGAAACAATTAAGGTCAAAATCCCTGTTCAACCCTCTGGGAATAAGAGTATCCAATTGGTATATCCATCTCATCTCTTGTTGTTGAAGGATTTTTTCTCTATTAGTCCCATTGCGCTGAACAGGGATGTGTTGTATAATCTGCCAGCGTAGCTGGCTTACACTTTGGCCTTTTTCTAAAAAATGTTTGGATAGAGGTGCCTCCAAATTCTTTTTCCTTATGTTTGACCTGTGTTGACTCAGTCTGTCTTTTACTTTCTGTGTGGTCTCTCCTAAGTAATACATAGAACATGGGCATTTTATAAGATAGACTACATAGCTAGTATCACAAGTGTGAAATCCCCTAATGTCATAACGTCTGCCATTGTGTGGATGATAGAAGTTTGGACCTTTTATGACTGAATTGCAACTGACACATCCCAGGCAGGGGTAACAGCCATTTCTTTTTGCTTGCATGTATGTTTGTGTATCCCTTCTCTCTGATCCCACATCGCTTCTTATAAGGTGGTCTCGGATGTTTTTTACCCTCCTATATGCCATTAAAGGGTAATCCCTGAACTGTTCAATACTGGGGTTACAATCCTTAAGTATATGCCAATGCTTTTTTATAGCTTTTGCTACAGCTTGGCTATGTGAGCTATGTTGTGACACAAATACTAGTCTGTCTTGTTTTTTGGTTTTTTCTTTGAATGCCCTAGGTGTAGTGATATCTTTAATTGTTTGACTCAACAGTTGTGTAGGGTATCCTCTTTGTTTAAATTTATTTGACATTTCCAACAGCCTTTTATTCTTAACTTCTGGTGTGTTTACTATTCTCTGTACCCTTAATAATTGACTCTTGGGTAATGAGTTAATAAGGCCTTTTGGATGGAAGCTGTTATATTCCAATAAGGTGTTCCTATCAGTCTCTTTAGAAAAGATATCTATGTCGAGTCTATTCTGTCCTTTAGTAATCTTAGTGTCAAGAAATGTTATACTCTCTTCACTATATGTCAAGGAAAATTGTAAGCCTCTTACCATAGTATTGAGTTCTCTTGTGAAATCTTCTAGTTCTCCAATGTTGCCCCACCACACGCCAAACACATCATCTATGTAGCGCCACCATACTGTTCCGTACTGTCTAAATAGATGATTTTCATATACTTGGCGCTCCTCAAACTCATTCATGTAGAGGTTGGCGTATGATGGGGCAACATTGGAGCCCATGGCTGTCCCCCTTACCTGTATGTACCAGTCATCCTGGAAAAGGAAGAAATTCCAGTATAATACCAGACCAAGAGAAGAAACAGCCCCCTCTACCTTAGGGACCGTCTGCCACGAGTTCCGCCTGGGGTCAGTTATGGGGAACATTTTCTTAAAAATAGGGGGGGGGGGGGGGGTCTATCCCACTCCCTAGTAACAATATCCGCAACCCTTTTAGGGATCGGAAACGCATCAGTGTATACAGGGACCTCTAGGTACTTGTCCATTTTACACAATTTCTATGGGACCACCATAGGATCACAATCATCCCGAGTGGCTAATACCTCCCTGAGCAATACGCGGAGGTGTTCCAGTTTAAATTTAAATGCTAATAAATCTGACTCTGCCTGATGAGAAACCTTTCCTGAGTCGGAAATTTCTCCCTCAGACATCAAATCCCTCACCCCCACTTCGGAGTGTTGTGAGGGTACATCAGATAAGGCTACCAAAGCTTCAGACTGCTCATAATCTGTTCTTAAAACAGAGCTATCGCGCTTTGCAGGAAAAACTGGCAGTTTGGATAGAAAGGCCGCAAGGGAATTATCCATGATTGTCGCTAGTTGTTGCAATGTAATAGGGGCAGACGCATTAGAGGTACTAGGCATCGCTTGA
Organism: Bombina bombina; assembly: GCF_027579735.1. NCBI lineage: Eukaryota > Metazoa > Chordata > Amphibia > Anura > Bombinatoridae > Bombina > Bombina bombina. The sequence goes on from NC_069500.1 coordinate 483,185,432, forward strand.
GCGGGCGTAACTGGTTGTGACACATGGGGAGAGGTAGGCGGACTATCCTCATTACCTTCAGTCTGAGAATCATCTGGGGCCACACTTTTAAGTGCAACAATATGAACTTTAAAGTGTATAGACATATTAGTGCAATTGGGACACATTCTGAGAGGGGGTTCCACCATGGCTTCTAAACACATTGAACAAGGATTTTCCTTAGTGTCAGACATGTTTAACAGACTAGTAGCATACACAAGCAGGCTTGGAAAACACTTTAATCAAATAAAAAACACAATTTGAAAAAACGTTACTGTGTCTTTAAGAAATAAAAAGAGCACACAATTTTACAAAACAGTGAAAAATGCACCAATCCTTTTGTATGTACCTAAGGCTTTAATATGATTGCACAGCAAGTTTCAGAACGATTAACCCCTTAATGCCCAAACCGGAGCAGCCTAAAGCCAACAACCGGTTAATTAACTACAGCACCTTGCCACAGCTTACTGCTGTGGCCCTACCTGCCCTTAGGGATCAGTTTTGGGGGAATAAAGCTTCTTCTAGGCCCTCAATCAGCAGCTGGACCCTCCATGTGAAGCAGCATGAACTTGTCTTTCAATTGTAACTGCGCATCTGAGGCGCGAAATTAGGCCCCTCCCACTCCACTCCGGAGTTGTGAGGCCTAAAAAAATCACTTCTAAGTGACTAAATTTATGCCATGTGGATAATAACCCCAGTAAAACACTCCAAAGTGCTTAAAAAGGTGTCTCCAACGAGTATTTCTTAAATAAATAATCGATTGCCCTGCATTAGTGTCAACCAGCCTATTTAGCCCTGTCATGTAAGCATTCAATTCTATACTAAGTCTCAGAACATAGCTTACCCGCCCCACATGGGGATCTTGTCAGTCTTCTAGCATTATCTCAGTCTTGTCTAGAAATAAATGACTGAACATTCCTCATTGCAGTCAAGCCTGCAAACTGTTCCCCCCCCAACTGAAGTTTTCTGGTACTCCTCAGTCCTGTGTGGGAACAGCAGTGGATTTTAGTTACAACATGCTAAAATTATTTTCCTCTCAGCAGAATTCTTCATCACTTTTCTGCTAGAGAGTAAATAGTACAAACCGGTACCATTTAAAAATAACAAACTCTTGATTGAAGATATAAAACTACAATTCTAACACAACATTCACTTTACCCTCCCGTAGAGAGACCCTAGTGCTTAGAGCCAGCAAAGAGAATGACTGGGAGGTGGAGCTAGAGGGGGAGCTATATGGACAGCTCTGCTGTGTGCTCTCTTTGCCACTTCCTGTAGGGAATGAGAATATCCCACAAGTAATGGATGAAGCCGTGGACTGGATACACCTTGCAAGAGAAATTTATGCTTACCGGATAAATTTATTTCTCTTGTGGTGTATCCAGTCCACGGGTTCATCCATTACTTGTGGGATATTCTCCTTCCCAACAGGAAGTTGCAAGAAGACACTCACAGCAGAGCTGTCTATATAGCTCCTCCCCTGCCACCCCCAGTCATTCGACCGAAGACAAGCAAGAAAAAAGGAGAAACTATAGGGTGCAGTGGTGACTGTAGTTTAAAAATAAAAAACACCTGCCTTAAAATGACAGGGCGGGCCGTGGACTGGATACACCACAAGAGAAATAAATTTATCAGGTAAGCATACATTTTGTTTTCTCTTGTAAAGGTGTATCCAGTCCACGGGTTCATCCATTACTTGTGGGATACCAATACCAAAGCTTTAGGACACGGATGAAGGGAGGGACAAGGCAGGTACTTAAATGGAAGGCACCACTGCCTGTAAGACCTTTCTCCCAAAAATAGCCTCCGAAGAAGCAAAAGTATCAAATTTGTAGAATTTAGAAAAAGTATGAAGTGAAGACCAAGTCGCCGCCTTACAAATCTGTTCAACAGAGGCCTCATTTTTAAAAGCCCATGTGGAAGCCACCGCTCTAGTGGAATGAGCTGTAATTCTTTCAGGAGGCTGCTGGCCAGCAGTCTCATAAGCTAAGCGGATTATGCTTCTCAGCCAAAAATAAAGAGAAGTTGCCGAAGCCTTTTGGCCTCTCCTCTGTCCAGAGTAGACAACAAACAATGCAGATGTTTGACAGAAAATCCTTCGTAGCTTGTAAATAAAACTTTAAAGCACGAACCACATCAAGATTGTGTAATAGACGTTCCTACATTGAGGAAGGATTAGGACATAATGAAGGAAAAACAATCTCCTGATTGATATTCTTATTAGATACTACCTTAGGAAGAAACCCAGGTTTGGTACGCAAAACTACCTTATCTGCATGGAAGATCAGATAAGGGGAATCACACTGTAAAGCAGATAACTCTGAAACTCTTCGAGCCGAGGAGAAAGCTACTAAAAACAGAACTTTCCAAGATAAAAGTTTAATATCTATGGAATGCAAAGGTTCAAACGGAACCCCGTGAAGAACTTTAAGAACTAAATTTAAACTCCATGGTGGAGCAACAGGTTTAAACACAGGCTTGATTCTAACTAAAGCCTGACAAAACGCCTGAAAGTCTGGAACCTCAGCCAGACGTTTGTGCAAAAGAATAGACAGAGCAGAAATCTGTCCCTTTAAGGAACGAGCATACAATACTTTCTCCAATCCCTCTTAGAGAAAGGATAAGATTCTAGGAATCCTGACTTTACTCCATGAGTAACCCTTGGATTCACACCAATGAAGATATTTACACCATATCTTATGATAGATTTTCCTGGTGACAGGCTTTCGAGCATGAATTAAGGTATCAATGACCGACTCGGAAAAACCACGCTTTGATAGAATCAAGCGTTCAATCTCCAAGCAGTCAGACGCAGAGAAATTAGATTTGGATGTTTGAAAGGACCTTGAAGTAGAAGGTCCTGCCTTAGCGGCAGAGTCCATGGTGAAAAGGATGACACCTCCACCAGATCTGCATACCAAGTCCTGCGTGGCCACGCAGGAGCTATCAAAATCACTGAAGCGCTCTCCTGCTTGATCTTGGCAATCAGACGAGGGAGCAGAGGAAACGGTGGAAACACATAAGCCAGGCTGAAGGACCAGGGCGCTGCTAGAGCATCTATCAGCGCTGCCTTGGGATCCCTGGACCTGGACCCTTAACGAGGAAGCTTGGCATTCTGACGAGACGCCATGAGATCCAGTTCTGGTTTGCCCTATAGTTGAATCAACTGGGCAAAAACCTCTGGATGGAGCTCCCACTCCCCCGGATGAAAAGTCTGCCGACTTAGGATATCCGCCTCCCAGTTCTCTACTCCTGGGATATGGATAGCTGAGAGATGGCAAGAGTGAACCTCTGCCCATAGAATTATCTTTGAAACCTCCAACATTGCCAGGGGGCTTGTTGTACCCCCCTGATTGTTGATATAGGCTACAGTCGTGATGTTGTCCGACTGAAATCTGATGAACCTGACCACAGCTAGCTGAGGCCAAGCCTGAAGAGCATTGAATATCGCTCTTAGTTCCAAAATGTTTATCGGAAGGAGGGCTTCCTCCTAAGTCCACGAACCCTGAGCCTTCATGGAGTTCCAGACTGCACCCCAGCCCAGAACTCTGGCATCTATCGTCACTATAGTCCATTCTGGCCTGCGGAAACTCATTCCCCTGGACAGATGGACCCGAGATAGCCACCAGAGAAGAGAATCCCTGGTCTCTTGATCCAGATTTAGCAGAGGGGACAAATCTGTGTAAACCCCATACCACTGATTGAGCATGCAAAGTTGCAGTGGTCTGAGATGTAGGCGGGCAAACGGAACTATGTCCATTGCCGCTACCATTAGGCCGATAACTTCCATACACTGAGCCACTGACAGCTGAGAAGTGGAATAAAGAGCACAGCAGGAAGTTAGAAGCTTTGACAACCTGACCTCTGTCAGAAAAATCTTCATTTCTACTGAATCTATCAGAGTTCCTAGGAAGGAAACTCTTGTGAGAGGGGAGAGAGAACTCTTTTCTTTGTTCACCTTCCACCCGTGAGACCTCAGGAATGCCAGAACAATGTCCATATGGGACTTGGCGATTTGAAAATTCGACGCCTGTATCAGAATGTCGTCTAGGTAAGGAGCCACCGCTATGCCTCATGGCTTTAGAACCGCCAGTAGGGACCCTAGAACCTTCGTAAAGATTCTTGGTGCCGTGGCTAACCCGAAGGGAAGACAAACCTGAGAAACTGATGATGATCTCTGTGTATCGGAATGTGAAGATAAGCATCCTTTAAGACCACGGTAGTCATATATTGACCCTCCTGGATCATAGGTAGGATGGTTCGAATAGTCTCCATCTTCAAGGATGGGACCCTGAGAAATTTGTTTAGGATTTTGAGATCCAAGATTGGTCTGAAAGTTCCCTCTTTTTTGGGAACTATAAACAGATTTGAATAGAATCCCTGCCCCTGTTCCTCCCTTGGAACTGGGTGGATCACTCCCATAACCAGAAGGTCTTGAACGCAACGTAAGAATGCCTCTCTCTTTATCTGGTTTGCAGATAATTGTGAGAGATGAAATCTCCCCTTTGGAGATGAGGCTTTGAAATCCAGAAGATATCCCTGGGAAACAATCTCCAGAGCCCAGGGATCCTGGAAGTCTCTTACGCAAGCCTGAGCGAAGAGAGAAAGTCTGCCCCCCCACTAGATCCGGTCCCGGATCGGGGGCTACTCCTTCATGCTGTCTTAGAGGCAGCAGCAGGCTTTTTGGCCTGTTTCCCCTTGTTCCAAGCCTGGTTAGGTCTCCAGACTGGCTTGGACTGGGCAAAATTTCCCTCTTGTTTTGTAGAAGAAGAAAATGAAGCAGCGCCACTCTTGAAGTTTTGAAAGGAACGAAAATTAGTCTGTTTGGTCCTTAATTTGTTGGACCTATCCTGGGGAAGGGCGTGGCCTTTTCCTCCAGTAATATCAGAAATTATCTCCTTCAATCCAGGCCCGAATAGGGTCGGCCCTTTGAAGGGGATGTTGAGAAGCTTAGACCTTGAAGTAACGTCAGCTGTCCAGGATTTAAGCCATAGCGCCCTACGCGCCTGAATGGCAAAACCTGAATTCTTAGCCGTTAGCTTTGTTAAATGAAAAACGGCGTCAGAAATAAATGAATTGGCTAACTTAAGAGCTTTAAGGCTGTCTAGGGTATCATCCAACGGGGTCTCCACCTGTAGAGCCTCTTCAAGAGACTCGAACCAGAAAGCCGCTGCAGCAGTGACTGGGGCAATGCATGCAAGAGGCTGGAGAATAAAACCTTGTTGTATAAAGATTTTCTTAAGGAAACCCTCTAATTTTTTATCCGTTGGATCTAGGAAAGCACAACTGTACTCGACAGGGATAGTTGTACACTTAGCTAGGGTAGAGACTGCTCCCTCCACCTTAGGGACCGTCTGCCACGAGTCCCGTGTAGAGGCATCTATAGGAAACATCTTTTTAAAAGCAGGAGGGGGAGAGAACGGTACACCTGGTCTATCCCATTCCTTCGTAATAATTTCTGAAAACCTCTTAGGGATTGGAAAAACATTAGTGTAAACAGGCACTGCAAAGTATTTGTCCATTTTACACAATTTCTCTGGGACTAAAATGGTGTCACAGTCATCCAGAGTCGCTAAAACCTCCCTGAGCAACAAGCGGAGGTGCTCAAGCTTAAATTTAAATGCTGTAATTTCAGAGTCAGACTGAAGCAACGCCTTCCCTGAATCAGAAATGTCACCCACAGATAGAAGCTCTCCTGCTTCGGCTTCTGTACATTGTGAGGGTATATCAAACATAGCTACTAAAGCGTCAGAAAGCTCTGTATTTGTTCTAGCCCCAGAGCTGTCTCGCTTTCCTTGTAACCCTAGCAGTTTGGACAATACTTCTGTGAGGGTATGATTCATAACTGCCGCCATGTCTTGTAAGGTAAACGCATTGGACGCGCCAGATGTACTTGGCGTCACTTGCGCGGGAGATATAGGTTCTGACACATTGGGAGAGCTAGGTGGTTTAACCTCCCTTTTGTCAGTCTGAGAAACCTCTGGTGATAAATCTTTAAAACCCATAATATGTTCTTTATAACTTATAGAAAGGTCAGTGCATTTGGTACACATTCTAAGAGGGGGTTCCACAATGGCTTCTAAACATAATGAACAAGGAGTTTCCTCTATGTCAGACATGTTTAACAGACCAGTAATGAGACCAGTAATGAGACCAGCAAGCTTGGAAAACACTTTAAGAAATGTGAAAAACCAATTAAACAAAAACGGTACTGTACCTTTAAGAGAAAAAAACTACCACATAAACTGCAAAACAGTGTTAAAAAGTAGTAAACTACGAATTTTTTTTTACAGTGTGTATAAGAGACTAAAGCAGCATTGCACCCACTTGCAAATGGATGATTAACCCCTTAGGCCCCAAACCGAATTAGAAAAACGGTAAAACCGTTAAAAAACAAACACACTGCCACAGCTCTGCTGTGGCTCCTACCTGCCCTTAAACACGATTTTTGCAGGAAAAAAACCATCTATAGTGATCCTAGATGCCAGAGGACTCCTTTAGGGAAGCTGGATTTCTCAGTCTGAATATCAACTGCGCATAAAGTGCGCGAAAATAGGCCCCTCCCACCATGCACTCAATGTCAGAGGGCCTTAAAAAAGTACTCCTAGGAGTAATCTAACAAGCCATGTGGAAAACTAGGCCCCAAATAAAGATTTATCACCCTCAGAGAAAAAACGTTTTTTCTGTAAGTTATGCAAACGTTTTTACACTAAGTAATATGAGATTTAACATGAATATTACCCTTATCTTGTAAGCATGATCCCAGTCGTTGTTAAATCACTGCATCAGGCTTACCTCAAATATACCAGGCACTGTCAGCATTTTCTAGACCTTATCTCTCTAGAAAAAAATATACTGAACATACCTCAAAGCAGGTGATCTGCAAACCGTCCCCCCAACTGAATTTTTCTTTCCATACTCTTCAGTTATGTGTGAGAACAGCAATGGACCTTAGTTACAAACCGCTAAGATCATCAACCTCAAGGCAGATTCTTCTTCCAATTTCTGCCTGAGAGTAAAACAGTACAACGCCGGTACCGTTTAAAAATAACAAACTCTTGATTGAAGGTAAAAACTACACTAAGTCACCACATATCTCTTGATACTTCCTTTCTTGTCGAGAGTTGCAAGAGAATGACTGGGGGTGGCAGTTATGGGAGGAGCTATATAGACAGCTCTGCTGTGGGTGTCCTCTTGCAACTTCCTGTTGGGAAGGAGAATATCCCACAAGTAATGGATGAACCTGCGGACTGGATACACCTTTACAAGAGAAAAAAAAAATGAATACCCAGAAACCGCTGCCTGAAGGAAATTCCTACCAAAAGGCTGCTTCAGAAGAAGCAAAACCATAAAAATAGTAGAATTTAGCAAAAAGAAAGACCATGTACCTGCCTTGCAAATGTGATCAACCAAGGCCTCATTCTTAAAGGCCAAAGAAGTAGCAACTGATCTGGTAGAATGAGCAGTAATCCATTTAGGAGACTGACCCGCCTACACGTAAGCATGTATCAAAAGTTCAACCAAGAGGCCAAAGAAACAGAAGTAACCTTCTGACCCTTTATGAAACCAGAAAAATGAACAAGCTAGAAGATGTTCTAAAATACTTTGGGGTCGATTTATCAAGCTACGGTGGACAGGGGCGGACATATGCGCCCCCTGTCCGCCTCTGGGGGAATTTAACAATACACACTAGCGCTATTTTGCGCTTGAGTGCAATGCCGCCCCCTGCCCGCGCACAGACAATCACATGCGGGCAGGAGCTGCCAATCTCCCTAGTCGGACGAGACCGGGGATTATTAAAATTCTCCACCTAAGAGGTGGAGAAGAGTTAGGGAACCAACGGCCTGATAACCGCTGCTTCAGAAATACAGACTGCAGGCTCCTTCAGAACGGCTTTGTCAGCATGAAAAACTAAGTAAGGAGGCTCAAATTGTAAGGCTGCCAAATCGGAGATTCTGCGTGCCGATGCAATAGCCAATAACAGGACCTTCCATGAGAGAATTTTAATGTCCAGGGCATGCATAGGCTCAAACGGAGCCCTCTGCAAGACCTTAAGCACCAAGTTTAAACTCCAGGGAGCAGCCAGATTCCTGAAAACCGGTCTAATCCTAGCCAGCGCCTGAACAAAGGAGTGAATGTCAGGAAGCTCCGCAAGCTTCTTATGCAACAGTACCGATAAAGCCGGAGATCTGTCCCCTTAGGGAACTGGCGGCAAGACCCTTATCCAGACCATCCTGGAGAAAAGACAAAATCCTGGATACCTTGACCTTATGCCATGGGTATCCTCGTTCCACACACCATGACAAGTAGGTCTTCCACACCTTGTGGTAGATGTGTCTAGTGATTGGCTTCTTTGCCTGGACAAGAGACTGTCAATCACTCTCTCCGAAAAACCTCTTGGCGTTCAATCTCCACGCAGTCAGCCTCAGAGAATCGAGATTTTGATGTAGAAAAGGACCTTTAACTAGCAGATCCTTGCAACAAGGTAACTTCTACGGCGGATATGACATCGCCACTAGATCCCCAAACCACGTCCTCCACAGAGCAATCAGAATAGCCAAAGCTTACTCCTGCTTGATGCAGGCCACTACACAAGGTAGAAGAGGCAACGGTGGAAATATGTAGATTAGGTTGAAGTCCCAGGGTACCGCCAAGGCATCTATCAGTTCCATAAAATAAGGGGGGGTGTATACAGCGCTTATAGAGGCAAGAGTTGATGTGATCAATAGTAGAGACTTCTGAGGTGGTATAGATATAATAAATGTAGTTTATTACAAGGGCAAATGATAAAATGAAATACAAAGTGTAAAATCCTATGCTCTATACATAAAATCACTCAATTAAAAGCGTCAATAAATCAAATGATCAATAACAAATTCCATGAATAAAAGATCAACAAAGAAAAAGAAAAGAAGAGTCAGATGTGGAGTGGATGTACCAATTAAGGATCCATATTGGGGAGTTAATCCAAAAAATGTGTGAATCCAACTAGGTGAAAATGCCAAAGTATAAAAGTCTCTCAAAGTTATAAGGTGACACAATAAGTTATCCAAAGGTGAAGAAAAATAACATGAAAAAAATGGTGAACCATAAAATTGGATAAAAACGGTGAAACACTATATATATATATATATATATATATATATATATATATATATATATATATTTCTCCAACATAGGTGTGTCCGGTCCACGGCGTCATCCTTACTTGTGGGATATTCTCTTCCCCAACAGGAAATGGCAAAGAGCCCAGCAAAGCTGGTCACATGATCCCTCCTAGGCTCCGCCTACCCCAGTCATTCTCTTTGCCGTTGTACAGGCAACATCTCCACGGAGATGGCTTAGAGTTTTTTAGTGTTTAACTGTAGTTTTTATTATTCAATCAAGAGTTTGTTATTTTAAAATAGTGCTGGTATGTACTATTTACTCAGAAACAGAAAAGAGATGAAGATTTCTGTTTGTATGAGGAAAATGATTTTAGCAACCGTTACTAAAATCCATGGCTGTTCCACACAGGACTGTTGAGAGGAATTAACTTCAGTTGGGGGAACAGTGAGCAGTCTCTTGCTGCTTGAGGTATGACACATTCTAACAAGACGATGTAATGCTGGAAGCTGTCATTTTCCCTATGGGATCCGGTAAGCCATGTTTATTAAGATAGTAAATAAGGGCTTCACAAGGACTTATTAAGACTGTAGACTTTTTCTGGGCTAAATCGATTCATTATTAACACATATTTAGCCTTGAGGAATCATTTAATCTGGGTATTTTGATAAGATTATATCGGCAGGCACTATTTTAGACACCTTATTCTTTAGGGGCTTTCCCAAATCATAGGCAGAGCCTCATTTTCGCGCCGGTGTTGCGCACTTGTTTTTGAGAGGCATGACATGCAGTCGCATGTGTGAGGAGCTCTGATACATAGAAAAGACTTTCTGAAGGCGTCATTTGGTATCGTATTCCCCTTTGGGCTTGGTTGGGTCTCAGCAAAGCAGATACCAGGGACTGTAAAGGGGTTAAAGTTAAAAACGGCTCCGGTTCCGTTATTTTAAGGGTTAAAGCTTCCAAATTTGGTGTGCAATACTTTTAAGGCTTTAAGACACTGTGGTGAAATTTTGGTGAATTTTGAACAATTCCTTCATATTTTTTCGCAATTGCAGTAATAAAGTGTGTTCAGTTTAAAATTTAAAGTGACAGTAACGGTTTTATTTTAAAACGTTTTTTGTACTTTGTTATCAAGTTTATGCCTGTTTAACATGTCTGAACTACCAGATAGACTGTGTTCTGAATGTGGGGAAGCCAGAGTTCCTTCTCATTTAAATAAATGTGATTTATGTGACAATGACAATGATGCCCAAGATGATTCCTCAAGTGAGGGGAGTAAGCATGGTACTGCATCATTCCCTCCTTCGTCTACACAAGTCTTGCCCACTCAGGAGGCCCCTAGTACATCTAGCGCGCCAATACTCCTTACTATGCAACAATTAACGGCTGTAATGGATAATTCTGTCAAAAACATTTTAGCCAAAATGCACACTTATCAGCGTAAGCGCGACTGCTCTGTTTTAGATACTGAAGAGCATGACGACGCTGATAATAATGGTTCTGAAGGGCCCCTAAACCAGTCTGAGGGGGCCAGGGAGGTTTTGTCTGAGGGAGAAATTACAGATTCAGGGAACATTTCTCAACAAGCTGAACCTGATGTGATTACGTTTAAATTTAAGTTGGAACATCTCCGCGCTCTGCTTAAGGAGGTATTATCCACTCTGGATGATTGTGACAATTTGGTCATCCCAGAGAAGCTATGTAAAATGGACAAGTTCCTAGAGGTCCCGGGGCTCCCAGAAGCTTTTCCTATACCCAAGCGGGTGGCGGACATTGTAAATAAAGAATGGGAAAGGCCCGGTATTCCTTTCGTCCCTCCCCCCATATTTAAAAAATTGTTTCCTATGGTCGACCCCAAAAAGGACTTATGGCAGACAGTCCCCAAGGTCGAGGGAGCGGTTTCCACTTTAAACAAACGCACCACTATACCCATAGAGGATAGTTGTGCTTTCAAAGATCCTATGGATAAAAAATTAGAAGGTTTGCTTAAAAAGATGTTTGTTCAGCAGGGTTACCTTCTACAACCAATTTCATGCGTTGTCCCTGTCGCTACAGCCGCATGTTTCTGGTTCGATGAGCTGGTAAAGGCGGTCGATAGTGATTCTCCTCCTTATGAGGAGATTATGGACAGAATCAATGCTCTCAAATTGGCTAATTCTTTCACCCTAGACGCCACTTTGCAATTGGCTAGGTTAGCGGCTAAGAATTCTGGGTTTGCTATTGTGGCGCGCAGAGCGCTTTGGTTGAAATCTTGGTCAGCTGATGCGTCTTCCAAGAACAAGCTACTTAACATTCCTTTCAAGGGGAAAACGCTGTTTGGCCCTGACTTGAAAGAGATTATCTCTGATATCACTGGGGGTAAGGGCCATGCCCTTCCTCAGGATCGGCCTTTCAAGGCCAAAAATAAACCTAATTTTCGTCCCTTTCATAGAAACGGACCAGCCCAAAGTGCTACGTCCTCTAAGCAAGAGGGTAATACTTCTCAAGCCAAGCAAGCTTGGAGACCAATGCAAGGCTGGAACAAGGGAAAGCAGGCCAGGAAACCTGCCACTGCTACCAAGACAGCATGAAATGTTGGCCCCCGATCCGGGACCGGATCTGGTGGGGGGCAGACTCTCTCTCTTCGCTCAGGCTTGGGCAAGAGATGTTCTGGATCCTTGGACACTAGAAATAGTCTCCCAAGGTTATCTTCTGGAATTCAAGGGGCTTCCCCCAAGGGGGAGGTTCCACAGGTCTCAGTTGTCTTCAGACCACATAAAAAGACAGGCATTCTTACATTGTGTAGAAGACCTGTTAACAATGGGAGTGATTCATCCTGTTCCATTAGGAGAACAAGGGATGGGGTTCTACTCCAATCTGTTCATAGTTCCCAAAAAAGAGGGAACGTTCAGACCAATCTTAGATCTCAAGATCTTAAACAAGTTTCTCAAGGTTCCATCGTTCAAGATGGAAACCATTCGAACAATTCTTCCTTCCATCCAGGAAGGTCAATTCATGACCACGGTGGATTTAAAGGATGCGTATCTACATATTCCTATCCACAAGGAACATCATCGGTTCCTAAGGTTCGCATTCCTGGACAAGCATTACCAGTTCGTGGCGCTTCCTTTCGGATTAGCCACTGCTCCAAGGATTTTCACAAAGGTACTAGGGTCCCTTCTAGCTGTGCTAAGACCAAGGGGCATTGCTGTAGTACCTTACTTGGACGACATTCTGATTCAAGCGTCGTCGCTTCCTCAAGCAAAGGCTCACACGGACATCGTCCTGGCCTTTCTCAGATCTCACGGATGGAAAGTGAACGTGGAAAAGAGTTCTCTATCTCCGTCAACAAGGGTTCCCTTCTTGGGAACAATAATAGACTCCTTAGAAATGAGGATTTTTCTGACAGAGGCCAGAAAAACAAGACTTCTAGACTCTTGTTGGATACTTCATTCCGTTCCTCTTCCTTCCATAGCGCAGTGCATGGAAGTGATAGGTTTGATGGTAGCGGCAATGGACATAGTTCCTTTTGCGCGCATTCATCTAAGACCATTACAACTGTGCATGCTCAGTCAGTGGAATGGGGACTATACAGACTTGTCTCCGAGGATACAAGTAAATCAGAGGACCAGAGACTCACTCCGTTGGTGGCTGTCCCTGGACAACCTGTCACAAGGGATGACCTTCCGCAGACCAGAGTGGGTCATTGTCACAACCGACGCCAGTCTGATGGGCTGGGGCGCGGTCTGGGGATCCCTGAAAGCTCAGGGTCTTTGGTCTCGGGAAGAATCTCTTCTACCGATAAATATTCTGGAACTGAGAGCGATATTCAATGCTCTCAAGGCTTGGCCTCAGCTAGCGAGGGCCAAGTTCATACGGTTTCAATCAGACAACATGACAACTGTTGCGTACATCAACCATCAGGGGGGAACAAGGAGTTCCCTGGCGATGGAAGAAGTGACCAAAATCATTCAATGGGCGGAGTCTCACTCCTGCCACCTGTCTGCAATCCACATCCCAGGAGTGGAAAATTGGGAAGCGGATTTTCTGAGTCGTCAGACATTGCATCCGGGGGAGTGGGAACTCCATCCGGAAATCTTTGCCCAAATCACTCAACTGTGGGGCATTCCAGACATGGATCTGATGGCCTCTCGTCAGAACTTCAAAGTTCCTTGCTACGGGTCCAGATCCAGGGATCCCAAGGCGGCTCTAGTGGATGCACTAGTAGTACCTTGGACCTTCAAACTAGCTTATGTATTCCCGCCGTTTCCTCTCATCCCCAGGCTGGTAGCCAGGATCAATCAGGAGAGGGCGTCGGTGATCTTGATAGCTCCTGCGTGGCCACGCAGGACTTGGTATGCAGATCTGGTGAATATGTCATCGGCTCCACCATGGAAGCTACCTTTGAGACGAGACCTTCTTGTTCAAGGTCCGTTCGAACATCCGAATCTGGTCTCACTCCAGCTGACTGCTTGGAGATTGAACGCTTGATCTTATCGAAGCGAGGGTTCTCAGATTCTGTTATCGATACTCTTGTTCAGGCCAGAAAGCCTGTAACTAGAAAGATTTACCACAAAATTTGGAAAAAATATATCTGTTGGTGTGAATCTAAAGGATTCCCTTGGGACAAGGTTAAGATTCCTAAGATTCTATCCTTCCTTCAAGAAGGATTGGAAAAAGGATTATCTGCAAGTTCCCTGAAGGGACAGATTTCTGCCTTGTCTGTGTTACTTCACAAAAAGCTGGCAGCTGTGCCAGATGTTCAAGCCTTTGTTCAGGCTCTGGTTAGAATCAAGCCTGTTTACAAACCTTTGACTCCTCCTTGGAGTCTCAACTTAGTTCTTTCAGTTCTTCAGGGGGTTCCGTTTGAACCCTTACATTCCGTTGATATTAAGTTATTATCTTGGAAAGTTTTGTTTTTGGTTGCAATTTCTTCTGCTAGAAGAGTTTCAGAATTATCTGCTCTGCAGTGTTCTCCTCCTTATCTGGTGTTCCATGCAGATAAGGTGGTTTTACGTACTAAACCTGGTTTTCTTCCAAAAGTTGTTTCTAACAAAAACATTAACCAGGAGATTATTGTACCTTCTCTGTGTCCGAAACCAGTTTCAAAGAAGGAACGTTTGTTGCACAATTTGGATGTTGTTCGCGCTCTAAAATTCTATTTAGACGCTACAAAGGATTTTAGACAAACATCTTCCTTGTTTGTTGTTTATTCCGGTAAAAGGAGAGGTCAAAAAGCAACTTCTACCTCTCTCTCTTTTTGGATTAAAAGCATCATCAGATTGGCTTACGAGACTGCCGGACGGCAGCCTCCCGAAAGAATCACAGCTCATTCCACTAGGGCTGTGGCTTCCACATGGGCCTTCAAGAACGAGGCTTCTGTTGATCAGATATGTAGGGCAGCGACTTGGTCTTCACTGCACACTTTTACCAAATTTTACAAGTTTGATACTTTTGCTTCTTCTGAGGCTATTTTTGGGAGAAAGGTTTTGCAAGCCGTGGTGCCTTCCATCTAGGTGACCTGATTTGCTCCCTCCCATCATCCGTGTCCTAAAGCTTTGGTATTGGTTCCCACAAGTAAGGATGACGCCGTGGACCGGACACACCTATGTTGGAGAAAACAGAATTTATGTTTACCTGATAAATTACTTTCTCCAACGGTGTGTCCGGTCCACGGCCCGCCCTGGTTTTTTAATCAGGTCTGATAATTTATTTTCTTTAACTACAGTCACCACGGTATCATATGGTTTCTCCTATGCAAATATTCCTCCTTAACGTCGGTCGAATGACTGGGGTAGGCGGAGCCTAGGAGGGATCATGTGACCAGCTTTGCTGGGCTCTTTGCCATTTCCTGTTGGGGAAGAGAATATCCCACAAGTAAGGATGACGCCGTGGACCGGACACACCGTTGGAGAAAGTAATTTATCAGGTAAACATAAATTCTGTTATATTTATATTTTAACCTTGTGTGCACAACATATAAAAAAAGTGAAAAAATGGAAATAAAAATATATGAAAACAGGTATGAAAAAAGATCCTCCAGTGTGGTCCTATGGTGCTCCGTCTCCTTAGTAGAATGAAACAGTAGAGTCCAAGAAATCCAAAAAATATATAATTAGGAAAAAATCCAAAAAATAGAAAAAAATCCTAGAATAAACAAAACAGTGTAGATGTACAAAAAAGATATAACCCTATTAAAAATATGCTTACCAATGTCGACGCGTTTCGGCCTATGCAAAGGCCTTTTTCAAGACAAAGGTGGTGGCAATAAGTGGCCTTATATAGGGTAAGCTGTAATGTGTTTGGGCGCCAAAATTACTCTTTGGGCCACCCACGTCCTGTTCAGATGCATCATGGGTACAATTTTAATAAAAAAAATTCATACATACCTAAAAAAGTTATAGACTATAAACTTATCCTAGTAGTAATGATCAGAGTGAATGGTGGCATTTAGATATTTATATTCACAATAATGTGTATATTTTACTTTTTAGACATAATAAAATCTCTTGTGTCTAGGTCATAGGTTTCACTTCCGGTTTCGGCTGGATACTGTTTCCGGTTCCTATGAGAGTGAGATATACATATGTTCTTATGTGAGGAACCAATGTCTCTTTTTAGTAATCAAACTTACTAAGTTGGTGGGTTATGGTTTATTATGTCCTATGCAGGAATACATTCATATTGCTGACCGTTTGCCGATATCGCGAAACCGGAAGTGGATGTATGACTTCACTTACGGTTTCGGCGATCCGTGAGCTTTATAAATATAGAGATATGGGGAAATCCAGTGGTGTAGCTATATGGAACAAGTGTAAGCAATAAAAATGTATGACATTCTTCCCAAGTTGGCGAGACTGTGACTTACTAGGATCCATTGCGTGAATATATTCATATTGCTAGCCTTTTTGCTAATATCGCGAAACCGGAAATGAATATATGACGTCACTTCCGGTTTCCGCGAAATTTACAAATAGAGATATGGAGAAATCCAGTGGTCCTCGTTGCATTTATTAATGGTGTGGCTACATGTAATAAAAAATATATGTAAAAAATGTATGACATTCTACTATAATAGCTTAATATCTGGAGGCTCTAATTTCTGGAGGGATATCCTCACTTCCGGTTTTATTTTAGCACAAGATTGACCTGGGAGATTCATAGTCTACAATAGCAAATTTAATGGAGTCTTTTTGCTTATGAGAGTATATCCACACTTCCGGTTCTACATTATCATAAGATAGAGCCGGGGGAATAGCATATTTCATATAAAAAAAACTCAGATGGATATTCAATGCTAAATCTGGAGTTAAACACTAAATACACAGACTGCTAAATATACAAATCATTAGAGGAGCCACTACTCCTTATAAGTTTATACATAAATCACTTAAGACCAATGTTCACAATATTCCTGGTAATGACAAAACCAATATTCACATTACTTCTTTAACAGAGGCATAATCATGAAAAAACAAAAAACAAAACAGCCAAAAGGGAACTCAGTTAAAATATAGTCACTTCTTAATTGGTTACTTGGAGTTAACCTCCAACAATGGGATATATAATAGAGAGCAGGTTAGATTATAATGCCAGCTTTCCATATTCAAGGTAGCAAAAAATGCTGAAATCCATGTAGTGAGCGTAGTGTCTTGTTATATACAATGGCTGTTGACAAGAATCTAGGTATTAAAAGCGACATACTAAAAAAATAAAAAAAATAGATATATACATTTAGTTTATATCTATAATGCCTAAAAGTGATGGATCAAATAGCATTAGCATGATCCTGTAGAGGAGTGTCTAGCACCCTACATTAGGAGACCTCAAAATAGGGTAACAAAGGCTAATCGCTTAATAAATAGCTGCTGAACCTAAAACAATCCCTGCTAATAAACTTTAACAAAGGAGGGAGTGATATGTAGTGAAAATCAAGGTTAGATGGTGTCAGAATAGGATATGAATAGGATATGACCAGCATATATAAGGGTGGTCTTAAATAGTTCATGGACAGTTATGGGTGATCAAAAAACCAGCATATATAAAGGGTGGTCTTAAATAGTTCATGGAAAGTTATGGGTGATCAAAAAATAGTTGGTGGTGATCAAAAATAGAGAGAGAGAGGTATAAGATAGAGAGGGTTGTATAATTGTGTCGAGAGGGTTGAGCTGAAACCTTTACATGTGACAGAGCTCGACGATTTACGACATAGCTATATGTCCCAAACAGTCTGATAGTTCACCTATTTTGACATGACTCATTCCATCAGACTGGCATTTTGACTGGCTTTATGACTCAATGTATACACAACAACATTTGGTGGAATGGGCCTTAGAAACTATTTATGAGGGGTTCTGGCACATCAAATATGTATATAATTAACACAGCACACACATATAATTAACACAGCACACAGTTCTTCTTAAAAAACAAACTGCTTTTAGTTCACAAACTAAACAGAATTAACCCCTTAGCAGCTAAATCCTGAAGTATTCGTGACAGATACACACAAAAAAAGGTAGACGACAAGAAGAATGATCTTCATCCCCCCACTCATCTAACACTGCTTGCCGTCTGGAGCAGAAGACTGAGGAACCAACGACTCATCTGAATTGATCTCCTCCAATGCTATCAACACATGCCTCAGCAGGACACGAAGGCGTGCCAGACTAAATCGGAAAGCAAGACTCCCCTCCGCCAGGGCATCCGACGACCCCGACCCTGAAGGCTGTACCCCTAAAGCCTCAGGGGACACCGCTTCCCCAGAGGGCTGAACGATACAGACGATCCCACATCTGAAGGGCCCTGGTTAAAAGAACACAGGCAAGATCTTCCAGGAAGATGTAAATGTGCCAACGCCATAGATATGGCCATGCGGAACCATGCAGTAACCTCAGGAGGAAACAAGCCACCTTCCGGAGAAGGGGTAACGGCATTTGGGACACCTGCCTGTGTAGCAACCGAAGGATGTAGAGAATGCGCCTCACTGGATATGGAATCCTCCATGGCGGAAGGCTCAGCTGACTCTAAGCTCTCCAAATTAGAAGAAAAGAGCACTCTAAAACGGCATATGGAACATAACTCATGGGGCTGGATCCCCTGGGCCCCCACATATTCTTCGCAAGAAGCAGAATCTGAATCAGACTCCAAAAAATTCAGAATCCTTCATAACTTGAATATTTAAAATGATGGACAAATAAACAGTACCTTACACCCCCAATGGCTGGGGCACTCACCACCTCTTATGACCCAGACAAGTAGAGAAAAACAGACTCTCTCCGCCACCACACGGTCAGGTATACGGAAATGGAAAACAAAAACTTGAATCTACGCCGTGGAACAGTAAAAAGGCCCTTCAAGTGTGACAGATAGTAGCGTTGCTTCCGACATGGACTTGGGTGAAGAAAGCAGGCAGCAAAACTCACCAACGCTGATTGTTTATGGAGCTGTTAATCTGAGTCGGGATGGTTTCGCAGAAAGACTCTCCCTGCATCTCCAGACACTAACTTTCACCCATGCTCTCACTGAGAGGCTGACAGGACTACTTAAAACTCCAGTCCCATTTTGAAGAGTACTACCCTCCATAAGCAACTATATTGAATCTTCTGACACTTCTCTGCCAACCTCCTGTGACGATAGGCAAAGAATGACTGGGGGATGAGGGAAGTGGGGGAGGTATTTAAGCATTTGGCTGGGGTGTCTTTGCCTCCTCTTGGTGGCCAGGTTCTGTATTTCCCAAACGTAATGAATGCAGCTGTGGATTCTCCCCGTGTAAGAAGAAAATGAAATTGGATAGAACATAGAATTTTAAACATTCCAATGTACTTCTATTATCAATTTTGCTTAGTTCTCTTGTATTCGTTGTTAAAAAGTAATCCTAGGTGAGCTCAGAGGAGCGTGCACATGTCTTTATTAAGTTGGCAGCAGTGTTTGCAACAATGTTTATATCAATCGTACACATAGTTAAATACACTTGCCACCGAATGTTACAGACACTGTATAGCAGAAACATTTGCAAATAAGTATAAAATTGTTATAAACATTGTTGGAAACACAAGCTGCCAGATGGCTAAGGACACGTGCACACTCCTGTGCTCACCTAGGATTACTCAAAGGATACAAAGAGTACTAAGCAAAATTGATAATAAAAAGTAAACTGGAAAGTTGTTTAAAATTGCATCATCTTTCTGAATCATGAATGTTTAAAGGGCCAGTAAACCTAGCAAATGTTATATAATTTTGCACATAGTGCAGAATTATATAACATTAGCTTAGCGCCAGGTTTCTAAAGCACATTGTTAGATTGATATTTAGCAAAGAAAACATAATTTATGTAAGAACTTACCTGATAAATTCATTTCTTTCATATTAGCAAGAGTCCATGAGCTAGTGACGTATGGGATATACATTCCTACCAGGAGGGGCAAAGTTTCCCAAACCTCAAAATGCCTATAAATACACCCCTCACCACACCCACAAATCAGTTTAACGAATAGCCAAGAAGTGGGGTGATAAAAAAGTGCGAAAGCATATAAAATAAGGAATTGGAATAATTGTGCTTTATACAAAAATCATAACCACCACAAAAAAAGGGTGGGCCTCATGGACTCTTGCTAATATGAAAGAAATTAATTTATCAGGTAAGTTCTTACATAAATTATGTTTTCTTTCATGTAATTAGCAAGAGTCCATGAGCTAGTGACGTATGGGATAATGATTACCCAAGATGTGGATCTTTCCACGCAAGAGTCACTAGAGAGGGAGGGATAAAATAAAGACAGCCAATTCCTGCTGAAAATAATCCACAACCAAAATAAAGTTTAATGAAAAATATAAGCAGAAGATTCAAACTGAAACCGCTGCCTGAAGTACTTTTCTACCAAAAACTGCTTCAGAAGAAGAAAATACATAAAAATGGTAGAATTTAGTAAAAGTATGCAAAGAGGACCAAGTTGCTGCTTTGCAAATCTGATCAATCGAAGCTTCATTCCTAAACGCCCAGGAAGTAGAGACTGACCTAGTAGAATGAGCTGTAATCCTTTGAGGCGGAGTTTTACCCGACTCAACATAGGCAAGATGAATTAAAGATTTCAACCAAGATGCCAAAGAAATGGCAGAAGCTTTCTGGCCTTTTCTAGAACCGGAAAAGATAACAAATAAACTAGAAGTCTTTCGGAAAGACTTAGTAGCTTCAACATAATATTTCAAAGCTCTAACAACATCCAAGAATGTAACGATTTCTCCTTAGAATTCTTAGGATTAGGACATAATGAAGGAACCACAATTTCTCTACTAATGTTGTTGGAATTCACAACTTTAGGTAAAAATTCAAAAGAAGTTCGCAACACTGCCTTATCCTGATGGAAAATCAGAAAAGGAGACTCACAAGAAAGAGCAGATAATTCAGAAACTCTTCTGGCAAAAGAGATTGCCAAAAGGAACAAAACTTTCCAAGAAAGTAATTTAATGTCCAATGAATGCATAGGTTCAAACGGAGGAGCTTGAAGAGCCCCTAGAACCAAATTCAAACTCCAAGGAGGAGAAATTGACTTAATGACAGGTTTTATACGAACCAAAGCTTGTACAAAACAATGAATATCAGGAAGATTAGCAATCTTTCTGTGAAAAAGAACAGAAAGAGCAGAGATTTGTCCTTTCAAGGAACTTGCGGACAAACCTTTATCTAAACCATCCTGAAGAAACTGTAAAATTCTTGGAATTCTAAAAGAATGCCAAGAAAAATGATGAGAAAGACACCAAGAAATATAAGTCTTCCAGACTGTATAATATATCTCTCTGGATACAGATTTACGAGCCTGTAACATAGTATTAATCACAGAGTCAGAGAAACCTCTTTGACTAAGAATCAAGCGTTCAATCTCCATACCTTTAAATTTAAGGATTTGAGATCCTGATGGAAAAAAGGACCTTGCGACAGAAGGTCTGGTCGTAGCGGAAGAGTCCACGGATGGCAAGAGGCCATCCGGACAAGATCCGCATACCAAAACCTGTGAGGCCATGCCGGAGCTACCAGCAGAACAAACTAGCATTCCTTCAGAATCTTGGAGATTACTCTTGGAAGAAGAACTAGAGGCGGAAAGATATAAGCAGGATGATACTTCCAAGGAAGTGATAATGCATCCACTGCTTCCGCCTGAGGATCCCGGGATCTGGACAGATACCTGGGAAGTTTCTTGTTTAGATGAGACGCCATCAGATCTATTTCTGGAAGCTCCCATATTTGAACAATCTGAAGAAATACCTCTGGGTGAAGAGACCATTCGCCCGGATGCAACGTTTGGCGACTGAGATAATCCGCTTCCCAATTGTCTATACCTGGGATACGAACCGCAGAGATTAGACAGGAGCTGGATTCCGCCCAAACCAGAATTCGAGATACTTCTTTCATAGCCAGAGGACTGTGAGTCCCTCCTTGATGATTGATGTATGCCACAGTTGTGACATTGTCTGTCTGAAAACAAATGAACGATTCTCTCTTCAGAAGAGGCCAAGACTGAAGAGCTCTGAAAATGGCACGGAGTCCAAAAATATTGATCGGTAATCTCACCTCCTGAGATTCCCAAACTCCTTGTGCCGTCAGAGATCCCCACACAGCTCCCCAACCTGTGAGACTTGCATCTGTTGAAATTACAGTCCAGGTCGGAAGCACAAAAGAAGCCCCCTGAATTAAACGATGGTGATCTGTCCACCACGTTAGAGAGTGTCGTACAATCGGTTTTAAAGATATTAATTGAGATATCTTTGTGTAATCCCTGCACCATTGATACAGCATACAGAGCTGAAGAGGTCGCATGTGAAAACGAGCAAAGGGGATCGCGTCCGATGCAGCAGTCATAAGACCTAGAATTTCCATGCATAAGGCTACCGAAGGGAATGATCGTGACTGAAGGTTTCGACAAGCTGAAATCAATTTTAGACGTCTCTTGTCTGTTAAAGACAGAGTCATGGACACTGAATCTATCTGGAAACCCAGAAAAGTTACCCTTGTCTGAGGAATCAATGAACTTTTTGGTAAATTGATCCTCCAACCATGATCTTGAAGAAACAACACAAGTCGATTCGTATGAGATTCTGCTAAATGTAAAGACTGAGCAAGTACCAAGATATCGTCCAAATAAGGAAATACCACAATACCCTGTTCTCTGATTACAGACAGAAGGGCACCGAGAACCTTTGTAAAAATTCTTGGAGCTGTAGCTAGGCCAAACGGCAGAGCCACAAACTGGTAATGCTTGTCCAGAAAAGAGAATCTCAGGAACTGATAATGATCTGGATGAATCGGAATATGCAGATAAGCATCCTGTAAATCTATTGTGGACATATAATGCCCTTGCTGAACAAAAGGCAAGATAGTCCTTACAGTTACCATTTTGAACGTTGGTATCCTTACATAACGATTCAATATTTTTAGATCCAGAACTGGTCTGAAGGAATTCTCCTTCTTTGGTACAATGAAGAGATTTGAATAAAACCCCATCCCCTGTTCCAGAACTGGAACTGGCATAATTTCTCCAGCCAACTCTAGATCTGAAACACAATTCAGAAATGCTTGAGCTTTCACTGGATTTACTGGGACACGGGAAAGAAAAAATCTCTTTGCAGGAGGTCTCATCTTGAAACCAATTCTGTACCCTTCTGAAACAATGCTCTGAATCCAAAGATTGTGAACAGAATTGATCCAAATTTCTTTGAAAAAACGTAACCTGCCCCCTACCAGCTGAGCTGGAATGAGGGCCGCACCTTCATGTGGACTTCGAAGCAGGCTTTGCCTTTCTAGAAGGCTTGGATTTATTCCAGACTGGAGATGGTTTCCAAACTGAAACTGCTCCTGAGGATGAAGGATCAGGCTTTTGTTCTTTGTTGAAACGAAAGGAACGAAAACGATTATTAGCCCTGTTCTTAACCTTAGATTTTTTATCCTGTGGTAAAAAAGTTCCTTTCCCACCAGTAACAGTTGAGATAATGGAATCCAACTGAGAACCAAATAATTTGTTACCCTGGAAAGAAATGGAAAGTAGAGTTGATTTAGAAGCCATATCAGCATTCCAAGTTTTAAGCCATAAAGCTCTTCTAGCTAAAATAGCTAGAGACATAAACCTGACATCAACTCTGATAATATCAAAAATGGCATCACAGATAAAATTATTAGCATGCTGAAGAAGAATAATAATATTATGAGAATCATGATCTGTTACTTGTTGTGCTAAAGTCTCCAACCAAAAAGTTGAAGCTGCAGCAACATCAGCCAAAGATATAGCAGGTCTAAGAAGATTACCTGAACACAGATAAGCTTTTCTTAGAAAGGATTCAATTTTCCTATCTAAAGGATCTTTTTAAACGAAGTACCATCTGACGTAGGAATAGTAGTACGTTTAGCAAGGGTAGAAATAGCCCCATCAACTTTAGGGATTTTGTCCCAAATTTCTAATCTGTCAGACGGCACAGGATATAATTGCTTAAAACGTTTAGAAGGAGTAAATGAATTACCCAATTTATCCCATTCTCTGGAAATTACTTCAGAAATAGCATTAGGAACAGGAAAAACTTCTGGAATAACCACAGGAGATTTAAACACCTTATCTAAACGTTTAGAATTAGTATCAAGAGGACCAGAATCCTCTATTTCTAAAGCAATTAGTACTTCTTTAAGTAAAGAACGAATAAATTCCATTTTAAATAAATATGAAGATTTATCAGCATCAATCTCTGAGACAGAATCCTCTGAACCAGAAGAGTCATCAGAATCAGAATGATGATGTTCATTTAAAAATTAATCTGTAGAGAGAAGTTTTAAAAGATTTTTTATGTTTACTAGAAGGAGAAATAACAGACATAGCCTTCTTGATGGATTCAGAAACAAAATCTCTTATGTTATCAGGAACATTCTGCACCTTAGATGTTGAGGGAACTGCAAAAGGCAATGGTACATTACTAAAGGAAATATTATCTGCTTTAACAAGTTTGTCATGACAATTAATACAAACAACAGCCGGAGGAATAGCTACCAAAAGTTTACAGCAGATACACTTAGCTTTGGTAGTTCCAGCACTAGACAGCGATTTTCCTGAAGTATCTTCTGACTCAGATGCAACGTGAGAAATCTTGCAATATGTAAGAGAAAAAACAACATATAAAGCAAAATTGATCAAATTCCTTAAATGACAGTTTCAGGAATGGGAAAAAATGCCAATAAACAAGCTTCTAGTAACCAGAAGCAAAGAAAAAATGAGACTGAAATAATGTGGAGACAAAAGCGACACCCATATTTTTTGGCGCCAAATAATACGCCCACATTGTTTGGCGCCTAAATGCTTTTTGGCGCCAAAAATGACGCCACATCCGGAACGCCGACATTTTTGGCGCGAAAGAAAGTAAAAAAATGACGCAACTTCCGGCGACACGTATGACGCCGGAAACAGAAAAGATTTTTTGCGCCAAAAAAGTCCGCGCCAAGAATGACGCAATAAAATGAAGCATTTTCAGCCCCCGCGAGCCTAACAGCCCACAGGGAAAAAAAGTCAAATTTTTAAGGTAAGAAAAAATGATTGATTCAAACGCATTATCCCAAATATGAAACTGACTGTCTGAAAATAAGGAATGTTGAACATTCTGAGTCAAGGCAAATAAATGTTTGAATACATATATTTAGAACTTTATAAATAAAGTGCCCAACCATAGCTTAGAGTGTCACAGAAAATAAGACTTACTTACCCCAGGACACTCATCTACATGTTTGTAGAAAGCCAAACCAGTACTGAAACGAAAATCAGCAGAGGTAATGGTATATAAATAAGAGTATATCGTCGATCTGAAAAGGGAGGTAAGAGATGAATCTCTACGACCGATAACAGAGAACCTATGAAATAGACCCCGTAGAAGGAGATCACTGCATTCAAATAGACAATACTCTCCTCACATCCCTCTGACATTCACTGCACGCTGAGAGGAAAACCGGGCTCCAACTTGCTGCGGAGCGCATATCAACGTAGAATCTAGCACAAACTTACTTCACCACCTCCATAGGAGGCAAAGTTTGTAAAACTGAATTGTGGGTGTGGTGAGGGGTGTATTTATAGGCATTTTGAGGTTTGGGAAACTTTGCCCCTCCTGGTAGGAATGTATATCCCATACGTCACTAGCTCATGGACTCTTGCTAATTACATGAAAGAAAACAGTACGCCACTCCTGACTCTGAGCGGGTCTGTTTTCTTCTCCTAAGCGCATCTGGGCACGCTCTCTAATCACAGCCGGCCCGATCGCGCTATTAAAATCAATGTAGCTCGCTCCCGCGACCAGAAGCGAGCTACATTGATTTTAATAGTGCGATCAGGCGCGCTGTGACTAGACAGCGTGCCCATGATGCACTTAGCAGAAGAAAACAGACCCGCTCAGTAGAGCCAGGAGCGGTGTTCTGTTTTCTTTGATAAACATCTAACAATTTGCTTTAGAAACCTGGCGCTAAGCTAATGTTATATAATTCTGCACTATGTTCAGAATTATTTAACATTATTTGCTAGGTTTACTGGCCCTTTAATGTTGACTTTACTGTCCCTTTAAAATGTTTCGCTGGTGCCTGTCTTTTACGTCCAGAACATAGCACAGTAAGATAAAGAGTTCTTAAACTAAAATTTGCCTTTATAAAAACTTTAAAAGGGTCATTGCAGTACTGATGAGACTTTTTAGAAAAGCTTCCCCACCGGAGAAATGTAAATGAGGCATATGGTTGTGTGTGTGTGTATAGAGTGAGAGATAAGGAGATTGTGTGTAGAGAGTTAAAGGGACATTAAACTCACATTTTTTCTTTCATGATTCAGATAGAGAATACCATTTTAAACAACTTTCTAATTTACTTCTATTATCTAATGTGCTTCATTCTCTTTATATTCTTTCCTGAAAAGTATATCTAGATAGGCTCAGTAGCTTCTGATTGGTGGCTGCACATAGATGCCTCATGTGATTGGCTCACACATGTGCATTGCAATTTCTTTAACAAAGGATAACTAAAGAATGAAGCAAATTAGATAATAGAAGTAAATTGGAATGTTGTTTAAAATTGTATTCTCTGTCTGAATCATGAAAGAAAAATGTTAGGTTTAATGTCCCTTTAAGATTATTTGGCCTGCTCTACCTGCAAGCTCACCCCATGTATCAGGTTGTGGTCTAAATTAGCAGAAACTGTTATTTCTTTTACAAGATACGACGAGTCCACGGATTTTATCCTTACTTATGGGATTAAGCCTCCTGTTTAGCAGGAAGTAGCAAAGAGCACCACAGCAGAGCTGTATATATAGTTCCTCCCTTCACTCCCACCTCCAGTCATTCTCTTTGCCCGTGTTAGTGATAGGAAGAGGTAAAGTAAGGTGTTAGTTTAGATTCTTCAATCAAGAAGTTTTTTATTTTAAAATGGTGCCAGTGAGTACTATTTTTCTCAGGGAGAAATCATCAGTCACTTAATTCCTAGGAGGAGGGGATACTTCTTTTTCTGCCCTGATGCTAATGATCTTAGCAAACATTATTTAAGATCCGGTTGGTTTTCCACTGAGCAGTTGAAGGTAGTATAAAGAAATATCTTTAAGTGTGGAGAACCGTGTCATGCTACAAGCAGCATTGAGGTATGTTCAGTCGTTTGCTTCTGGGGAGACTTGTTACATCAGAACAGGCTGACATTTTTCCCTAACTGGGGAGGGATACTCAGTAAGCACTATAGATATGAGAATGGCGTTCCTGGATTCCCTTTTTTATAATGATAGTATCAGTGTGTTTGATTTTCACTTATATCATATGTGGGCTGACGCTGGGAGATGCGGTTTGCTGTCCATGGGCTGGTGTTTTTGGATCATCAAAATAACAGGCCTGGGAGAGAGCTTTATTATGGTTTTTTTGCACTTTTATTGTTAAAGAGTGTAAAGTCTATTTGGACACATAAGGGAATTTTTTTATTACCGCAAACTCGGCTTTGCTAATCACAGAAAAATTGTTGCGCTTTTATTATTTAAAGGTGTAGTACTCGTTTTAGTTTAAAAAAATTATCTATGTAATTTGACTTCAGAGTTCAATATTTCAAGTAAAGAACGACTATTATTGCTATTGCTAGTCTGTTTAACATGTATGAACTTGAGGAAACTACTTGTTCTATGTGTTTAGATGCCATTGTGGAACCCCCTCTTACTTTTTGTCCCTCATGTACTGAAAGGGCCTTACAATGTAAAGGGCAGATTTTCTTTAAAGGGACACTGAACCCAATTTTTTTCTTTTGTGATTCAGATAGAGCATGCAACTTTAAGCAACTTTCCAATTTACTCCTATTAATTTTTCTTCGTCTCTTGCCATCTTTGTTTGAAAAAGAAGGCATCTAAGCTTTTTTTGGTTCAGAGATCTGGACAGAACTTTTTTATTGGTGGATTAATTTGTCCACCAATCAGCAAGGACAACCCAGGTTGTTCACCAAAAATGGGCCGGCATCTAAACTTACATTCTTGCATTTCAAATAAAGATACCAAGGGAATGAAGAAAATTTGATAATAGGAGTAAATTAGAAAGTTGCTTAAAATTTAATTCTCTATCTGAAACACAAAAGAAAAAAATTGGGTTCAGTGTCACTTTAAGGAAAGTGTGTCTAAGGATGCTTCTTAGTCTGATGAGAATCAGGGTAAGCCGCTACTTTCTCCCCATGCGTCACAACCTCTAACGCCCACCCAAGCGACGCCGGGTTCTTCAACCACGTCTACTTCATTTACTCTGAAGGATATGGCTGCAGTTATGTCCTCTACCCTTACAAAGGTTTTATCTAAGTTGCCAGTGTTACAAGGCAAACGCAGCAGGACAGAAGTCAATTTGAATACTGCTACCTCTGATGCTTTGTTGGCTATTTCCGATGTACCCTCACAGGGATCTGATTTGGGGGTCAGGGAACTTCTGACTGAGGGGGAACTTTCTGATTCGGGAAATGTGTTGCCTCAGACGGACTCGGACGTCATGTCCTTTAGATTTAAGCTTGAACACCTCTGCCTGTTGCTTCGGGAGCTTTTAGCGACTCTGGATGACCGACTCAATTGTGGTACCACCAGAGAAATTGTGTAAGATGGACAAATACTTAGAGGTGCCTACCTACTTTGATGTTTTTCCGGTTCCTAAGAGAATCTCTGATATTATTACACGGGAATGGGAAAGACTGGGTATCCCATTCTCACCTTCTCCTAATTCTAAGAAAATGTATCCCATATCTGACACTATTTGGGACTCTTGGCAAACAGTCCATAAGGTGGAGGGATCTAGATCCACCCTGGCTAAGCGTACAACTATTCCTATTGAAGACAGTTGTGTTTTCAAAGACCCTATGGATAAGAAATTGGAAGGTCTTCTAAAAAAGTTATTTATTCATCAGGGTTTCCTTTTACAACCGACAGCCTGCACTGTACCAATTACCACTGTGGCGGCTTTCTGGTTTGACGCCTTAGAAGAGTCTCTTAAGACAGACTCCTTTAGAGGAAATTCTGGATATAATTAAGGTGCTTAAGCTGGCTAATTCTTTTATTATGGACGCCGCCTTTCAGATTGCTAAATTGGCGGCTAAGAAAGCCGGATTTGCCATTCTAGCGCGTAGAGCGTTATGGTTAAAGTCTTGGTCTGCTGATGTGTCATGTAAGTCAAAGCTTTTGGCTATTCCATTCAAAGGGAAAACCCTATTCAGGCCTGACTTGAAAGAAATTATTTCTGACATTACGGGAGGTAAGGGTCATCTCCTACCTCAGGATAAAGCAGCTAAACTGAGGGGAAAACAGAATAATTTTTGTTCCTTTCGAAACTTCAAAGGAGTCCCCGCTTCTACCGCTAAAAAGGGAATTTTGCGCAAGCCAAGACTATCTGGAGACCTAACCAGGCTTGGAACAAAGGTAAACAACCCAAGAAGCCCACTGCTGCTCCCAAGACAACATGAAGGGGCGGCATCCGATCCGGGACCGGATCTAGTAGGGGGCAGACTTTCTCTTTTTGCCCAGGCTTGGGTAAGAGATGTTCAAGACCCCTGGACACTGGAAATCGTGTCCCAAGGGTATCAACTGGAATTCAAAAAATCTCTCCCAAGGGGGAGGTTTCTTCTTTCACGATTGTCTGTAAACCAGATAAAAAGATAGGCGTTCTCTACGCTGTGTAAGAGACCTCTCTAGTATGGGAGAAATTCGCCCGGTTCCAATACTGGAACAGGGGCAGGGGTTTTACTCTAATCTTTTCGTGGTTCCCAAAAAAGAGGGAACGTTCAGACCCATTTTAGATCTCAAGAGACTAAACAAGTTTCTCAGAGTCCCATCCTTCAATATGGAGACTATTCGAACAATTTTACCAATGATCCAGGAGGGTCAATATATGACTACCGTGGACTTGAAGGATGCATACCTTCATATTCCTATCCACAAGGATCATCATCAGTACCTAAGGTTTGCCTTCCTGGACAAACATTTTCGGTTCGTGGCTCTTCCCTTTGGGTTGGCCACAGCACCCAGGATCTTCACGAAAGGTTCTAGGGTCCCTTCTGGCGGTTCTCAGACCGCGGGGTATTGCAGTGGCACCTTATCTAGACGATATTCTGATCCAGGCGTCGTCTTACCATCTGACAAAGTCTCATACAGACATGGTTCTGTCCTTTCCGAGGACTCACGGGTGGAAGGAGAATCTAGAAAAGAGTTCACTAATTCACAGACAAGGGTTCCCTTCTTGGGAACTCTGATTCCATATCCATGAAAATGTTCTTGACAGAGGTCAGAAAGTTAAAGATTCTGAATACATGCCGAGACCTTCAGTTCAATCCTCAGCCATCAGTGGCTCAGTGCATGGAGGTAATAGGATTGATGGTGGCGGCAATGGACATCATTCCATTTGCTCGTTTTCATCTAAGACCACTGCAACTGAGCATGCTCAGGCAGTGGAATGGAGATTATGCGAATTTGTCTCCTCAGATAGATCTGGATCAGGAGACAAGAGACCCTCTTCTTTGGTGGTTGTTGCCGGATTATCTGTCCCAAGGGACGTGCTTCCGCTGACCCTCATGGGTGATAGTGATTAAGGACGCCAGCCGCAGACCCTCAGGGTGTGTGGACTCGGTAAGAGTCTCTTCTTCCAATCAATATTCTGGAATTGAGAGCAATATTCAATGCGCTTCAGGCTTGGCCTCAGTTGGCTTCGGCCAAATTCATCCGTTTTCAGTCGGACAACATCACGACTGTGGCTTACATCAATCATCAGGGAGGAACAAGAAGTTCTTTAGCGATGACAGAAGTATCCAAGATAACAAGAGTGAGCCTCCGCCCACCGAATTATCTGTCAGCAATCTACATCCCAGGAGTGGACAACTGGGAAGCGGACTTTTTAATAGAGACAGACGTTTCATCAGGGGGAGTGGGAACTCCATCCGGAGGTCTTTGCCACCCTGATTCTCAGATGGGGCAGACCGGAATTGGATCTGATGGCGTCTTGTCAGAATGCCAAGCTCCCAAGATACGGATCCAGGTCAAGGGATCCTCAGGCCGAACTGATAGATGCCTTGGTCGTTCAACCTAGCTTATGTGTTTCCACCGTTTGCTCTCCTTCCCCGGGTGATTGCTCGGATCATCAAACAGGAGAGGGCTTTGGTAATTCTAATTGCGCCTGCGTGGCCTTGCAGGACTTGGTATGCCGATATCTAGTGGACATGTCCTCTCTGCCACCGTGGAAGCTTCCATTGAGGCAGGACCTTCTAATTCAGGGACCCTTCCAACATCCAAATCTAGTTTCTCTGCAACTGACTGCTTGGAGATTGAACGCTTGATTCTATCTAATTGATTCGGTCATTGACACTTTGATTCAGGCATGTAAGCCTGTTACTAGAAAGATCTACCATAAGATATGGCGTAAATATCTTTATTGGTGCGAATCCAAGGGCTACTCATGGTGTAGAGTTAGGATTCCCAGAATTCTGTCTTTTCTCCAAGAAGGATTGGAGAAAGGATTATCAGCTAGTTCCTTAAAGGGACAAATCTCTGCTTTGTCAGTTTTGCTACATAAACGTTTGGCAGATGCTCCAGACGTTCAGTCTTTTTGTCAGGCTCTAACCAGAATTAAGCCTGTGTTTAGACCAATTGCTCCACCCTGGAGTTTGAATTTAGTTCTTAATGTTCTTCAAGGGGTTCCGTTTGAACCCATGCATTCCATAGATATTAAGTTATCTTGGAAGGTTTTATTTTTGGTTGCTATTTCTTCTGCTCGTAGAGTTTCTGAGCTTTCAGCGTTACAATGTGACTCGTCTTATCTTATCTTCCATACTAATAATGTGGTTTTACGTACCAAACCTGGTTTCTTTCCTAAGGTTGTTTCTAATAAGAATATTAATCAGGAAATTATGTCCTAATCCTTCTTCTAAGAAGGAGCGTCTGTTGCATAACTTGGACGTGGTCTGTGCCCTGAAGTTTTACTTGCAGGCGACTAAAGAATATCATCAATCATCTTCATTATTTGTTGTTTTCTCTGGAAAGCATAGTGGCCATAAAGCTACGGCTACCTCTTTCTTTTTGGCTGAAGAGTATCATCCGCCTGGCATATGAGACTGCTGGACAACAGCCTCCTGAAAGAATTACTAGGGCTGTGGCTTCCTCATGGGCATTTAAAAACAACAGATTTGCAAGGCGGCAACTTGGTCGTCTCTTCACACTTTTTCCAAATTTGATACTTTTGCTTCTTCTGAGGCTATTTTTGGGAGAAAGGTTCTTCAAGCAGTGGTGCCTTCCGTTTAGGTTCCTGTCTTGTCCCTCCCTTTCATCCGTGTCCTATAGCTTTGGTATTGTATCCCATAAGTAAGGATGAAATCCGTGGACTCGTCGTATCTTGTAAAAGAAAAGGAAATTTATGCTTACCTGATTAATTTATTTCTTTTACGATACGATGAGTCCACGGCCCACCCTGTTTTTCTAAGACAGGTTTTTGTTTTGTTAAACTTCAGTCACCTCTACACCTTGGCTTTTCCTTTCTCTTCCTAACTTTGGTCGAATGACTGGAGTGGGAGGGAAGGGAGGAGCTATATATACAGCTCTGCTGTGGTGCTCTTTTGCCACTTCCTGCTAAACAGGAGGCGTAATCCCTAAGGATGAAATCCGTGGACTCGTATCGTAAAAGAAATAAATTTATCAGGTAAGCATAAATTTCCTTTTCATATACAACAAACCTGAAACATTTCAAACTTTTCAGCTGGCATAAGTCATTGAAAACAAGTATGGTGGCACTTTTATTGGTGGCTTTATAAAAAAAAAGTAAATATCTCTTGCCATATTACTATAGTGAGACTATCCTTGGATAGTAATTATTTTGTAACAGTACGTATTCAGTGTGTGCATTGATTGTAATATCTAAAAGCATTGTTCATCCCTCTAGATAACAGCACACACATGGAAACAACTTTATTTTATTCTACTGAAGTCCCTTAAAGTAGCTCAGCTTTAAGCTCTATATTCCAAAAACAAATCACACTATCACCAGAACAGCATTACTGCACTTTCCAATCCCTAGCATTCCAAAGAAGTACAGTAAACTAGTCATGATGATTTGCACCATAGTAAGAATAAGCATAGTCCAATCCTGGAAGACATCCCCATCAAATGTTACACTTATAATGAAAAAAATAATTTACCATTATAATATGGCAAATTCAGTCGCTGAATCTCTTAATGTCAAGGATTCTTGTTGCAATGGGAACCATTTATCATGTACTATGTAGCCAAAGAAAGATAGTAAAACCTGGTACACTGCATCCACAAACCACACCAGAAAGAAAAGAGCCGAGGCCCGTGGGGAGATCTATTACAAAGAATAACTATATACCATCTTTAATAAAAACCTAATAAGTGACAAATTGATATTATACTAATTAACCGAAATTCACATGTACAAAGTGACAACCTATATAGAAAATTGTTAAATACAGAAATGTAACTTGCAGGAATGCTTTATTCATGTATATTGTATATGTAAAATCACAATAAAAACAATTTCAACATAAAAAGTAGCTCAGCTATATTTGTATGGCTTATTTTGCCTACTATACAGAGAGATCCTGGTCTCATCAAAATATATATAAGGATCAGTCTGAAACTTAGTAAATCCACAATTTATTTGCTTAGTCATTGCATGGTAAATGTGGTTGTCAAATAAATGGACTTCTAAATGACTAAATTAGACTGAATTTGGCAGCTTCCTATGAACTGGCAGGCTCAACAAATATACTTTTAAATCTATTTATTCTGTATTTAAAATGTGAAAAATTAGTTTCCCTAAGACAATAAAGAAAATGTTAGACAACGCAACAGCCCGAGTTACTGTACTAAGACAGATCTCAAGATGTACATTTTTAGCATTATATGGTGGAAAATTACTCACCGATTGCTAAAGTACAAAGCTTCAAAAATATAACCACCACCCAGGGTATATGATCCCAGGTAGAATCTAAACCTACCTAAAAATTACCAGTCAAAACCCAGACATATAATGAAGGGGTGTCACAAAATACAGCTGCTGGTTTACATACAACAACTAATAAATGTAGAAAAACAAAGCAGAGAGAAAGGGCGCCTTCTAGTGTAGCCAATAAATCACAAATGGAGTATAAGAGAAAAAAACATACTCACAGTGTAGAAAGGCAAAGATAATGCCTAGGAGAGTGGTCTGGGAACTTCACAGTGTCCCAGTAAACTGTGCAACGTGCTGTGGCTGCTCCTCCCAAAATCAGAAAAAGAATCTGTAGTTTGAAAAGATGTGAAAAAAAGAGGGCGACCCCTAGTGCAAATCAATTATGGAGATATAATGAGTATCTATTTAGTAACAAGGGAATACTCACAAATTGTATTACACACTGTAGTGCAAATGAAGCATACTAGGTATATTATGGTGACCTAGTGCACATTTAAACCAAGGTAGTGCTGCTGCAACGGGAGATGAACTCTAAGTGAACTGCTGATGAACGTCAGGACCAAAAAGAAGTTCTTTTTGGTCCTGACGTTCATCAGCAGTTCACTTGGAATTCATCTCCCGTTGCAGCAGCACTACCTTGGTTTAAATGGGCACTAGGTCACCATAATATACCTAGTATGCTTCATTTGCACTACAGTGTGCAATACAATTTGTGAGTATTCCCTTGTTACTAAATAGATACTCATTATATCTCCATAATTGATTTGCACTAGGGGTCGCCCTCTTTTTTCACATCTTTTCAAACTAATAAATGTGCTGACAGAACCAGGTAGCTGCAAACATCTTTTACAGATTTCATAAGCATTGCCTTTAAATTTCAGACTAGTAAACACTTTAACCTGAAAATCCTTGTCCTGATGCAAAGAAAAAAAAAACAATATCAAAAACATAAATTATGCTTACCAGATCATTTCCTTTCCTTCTGTATGAGGAGTGGGAAACACTGACCCTGGCCACCAGGAGGAGGCAAAGACACATCAGCCAAAGGCTTAAATACCTTACCCACTCCCCTCATCCCCCAGTTATTCTGCCGAGGAAACAAGGAACAGTAGCAGAAATAATAGGGTATAAATGGTACCAGAAAAAAAATTTTTTAGGTCCACCCAACGGAGAATACGGGCATGGGCCGTGGACTTTCCTCATACAGAAGGAAAGGAAATAATCTGGTAAGCATAATTTGTTTTCCTTCTTAATATGAGGAGAGTCCACGGATTCATTCCTTACTTGTGGGAAACATATACCCAAGCTCTAAAGAACACAATGAAACGGGTAAAAAAGGAGAGGCGGACCCTAATCTGAGGGCACCAAAGCCTGCAAAACCTCTCTTCCAAAAGCTGCTTCAGCCGAAGCAAAAACGTCAAACTTGTAAAATTTTGAAAAGGTATGTAAGGAGGACAAGATAGCCGCCTTACAAATCTGCTCCATAGAGGCCTCATTTTTGAAGTCCCAAGAGGAAGCCACTGCTCTAGTTGAATGAGCCTTAATCCTCTGAGGAGGCTTATGTCCCGCTGTTTCAAATGCTAAGCAAATAATGCATTTCAACCAAAAAGATAAGGAAGTAGATGAGGCTTTCTGCCCCTTACACTTCCCAGAACAGACATAGAAGAAGTTTGTCTAAACTCCTTAGTAGCTTGAAAATAGAACTTCAAGGCCTGAACCACATCCAAATTATGAAGTAACCGCTCCTTCGAAGAAGGGGGTTAGGACACAAGGAAGGAACAACAATCTCCTGATTGATGTTGCGATCTGAAACAACCTAAGGAAGAAAACCTAATCAAGTACGAAGAACAGCCTTATCAGCATGGAATACTAGGTAAGGGGAATTACATTGCAAGGCAGCCATCTAAGATACTCTGCGTGCTGAAGCAATAGCCAGTAAAAAGATAGTAATTTAATGTCAAGTCCGTGCAGACACTCAAACAGAGCCTACTGCAAAAGATTAAGAACAAGATTTAAACTCCAAGGAGGAGCGCTAGATCGAAAGACAGGCCTGATTCTAGTCAGACCCTGAACAAAAGACTGGACGTCTGGAAGCTCAGCGAGCCTCTTGTGCAGTAAAACAGATAGGGCTGAAATCTGTCCCTTAAGGTAACTAGCCGAAAGGCCTTTCTCCAGACCATCCTGGAGAGAAAAAAAAGAATCCTGGAAACCCTGACCCTATGCCAGGGAAATCCATGCTCTTCACACCATAATAAGTAGGTCCTCCACACCTAATGATAGATGTGACGAGTAACCGGCTTACGAGCTTGAATGATAGTATCAATAAATCTCAGAAAAACCTCTCTTGGCTAGGACTAAGCGTTCAATCTCCATGGAGTCAGCCTCAGAGAATCTAGATTCTGATGAACAAAAGGACCTTGTTACAGCAGATCCCTGCCACAAGGTAACCTCCATGGAGGAGTTGAGGACATACCCACCAGGACCGCAAACCACTCCCTCCGAGACCACGATGGAGCTATTAGAATCACTGATGCTCACTCCTGCTTGATGCGGACCACTACACGAGGTAGAAGTGGTAATGGTGGGAAAATGTAGATCAGACTGAACCTCCAAGGCACTGCAAATGCATCTATTAGCTCCGCCTGAGGATCCCTGGACCGCAACCCATATCTGGGTAGCTTGGAATTGAGCCAGGAGATCTAGCTCTGGTGTCCCCCATCTGCTGCAAATCTCCTCAAACACCTCGGGATGGAGAGACCATTCCCCTGGATGAAAAGATTGTCTGCTGCGGAAATCCGCTTCCCAGTTGCCCACACCCGGAATGTGGATCGCTGATAGCCAGCAGTTGTGGGCTTCCACCCATTCCAGAATCTGAGATACTTCCCTCATTGCTAGGGAGCTCCTTGTCCGTCCATCCCTCCCGATGGTTGATGTAAGCCACCGAGGTTATGTTGTCCAATTGGAATCTGATAAACAGAAGGGGCCAAAGCCTTCAGAGCATTGAAGATCACTCGAAGCTCCAAGATGTTGATCAGGAGGAGGGATTCCTCTAGCGTCCACAGGCCCTGTGCCTTCCTGGCACCCCAAACAGCTCCCCATCCTGTGAGACTCGCATCCGTAGTCAATCTCCTAGGATGGTCTCAAGAAGGATATACCTTGGGACAGGTGATGTGTATAGAGCCACCAGGAGAGCGATTCTCTCGACCGACTGTCCAGAGGAATCTGTTGAGACAGATATGAATGATTGCCTTTCCACTGTCTCAGCATGCACAGCTGAAGAGGTCTGATATGGAATCTGGCAAAGGGGATGATGTCCATGCAGGACACCATGAGCCCAATTACCTCTATACCCCAGCCACAGATGGCCTTAAGAAAGTCTGGAGAGCAAGATAATTGGAAGTTAGCTTGTAACGTCTCTAGTCTGTAAGAAATATCCTCATGGATATGGAGTCTATTATCGTACCCAGGAACTCCACCCTGGTACTGGGAATAGGAGAACTCTTTTCTAAGTTTATCTTCCATACATGAGATCGAAGAAGAGAAAGAAGGGCTTTGGAATGGTCTTCTGCCAGACGACAGGACGGTGCTTGAACGAAA
Organism: Bombina bombina; assembly: GCF_027579735.1. Classification (NCBI taxonomy): domain Eukaryota; kingdom Metazoa; phylum Chordata; class Amphibia; order Anura; family Bombinatoridae; genus Bombina; species Bombina bombina. The sequence continues at coordinate 483,222,575 of NC_069500.1, forward strand.
ATATAGTCAAAAAGGTTTGAGTAGTATCCCAGACCTCTCTCTGCTGGAGGTACCGGTACAATGACCCCCAAGGAGGTGAGATCCCTTACACACCCTAGAAAAGATCCTCTCTTTTCTGACCTTGAAGACAGGTTTGATAAGAGGAATCTGCCCCTGGGAGGATGAGGCTTGAAACCTATTCTGTATCCCTGAGCGATGACCTCTAGTACCCACCACGGGTCTTGCACATCCCCAAACCAAGCTTCCGAAAATAGAGATAGTCTGCCCCCTACCAGATCCAAGGCCGGATCGGGGGCCGCCCCTTCATACTGACTTGTAGTTCTGCTTGAATTTATTCCAGGACTGAGAAGGTTTCCAAGTTCAAAGGCTGCTGACGTTTGGATTTGTCCTTACGAAAGGAGCGAAAATTAGGACCTTGTCCCTTGGGCTTGTTGTTCTTATCCTGCGGTAAAAAGGCACCCTTGCCTCCGGTAACTGTGGATATGATTGAGTACAGGCCTGGACCAAAGAGAATTTTACCCTTAAATGGAAGGGAGAGAAGTCTAGACTTCAAAGTCATGTCCGCAGACCAAGACTTCAGCCAGAGTGCCCTACGGGCTAGCACAGAAAAACCTGAAGCCTTGGCATTCTGGCAAATAATCTGCATATTAGCATCACAAATAAAATAATTAGCTACCCTTAAGGCCTTAATTCTTTCCTGGATCGCGTCTAGGGGACCTTCTACCTCGATCAACTCAGATAAGGAGTCGTACCAGGTCGCCGCTCCAGCAACCGCAGCAACAGCCGCTGCCGGTTGTAACATCTTTCTTAACAAAGTTTCCAGCATCTTATCCATGGGCTCCTTAAATGACTAACTATCCTCAAGCGGGATAGTAGTGTGCTTAGCCAGAGTGGAAATAGCCCCATCCACCTTAGGGACGGAACCATGAATAATTTCTTAAAAGAAAGGGAAAAAGAAGAACCAAGTCTTTCCCATTCATTCTTAATAATGTTCGCCATCTTAACAGGAACCGGGGAAGTCTGTGGTACAATCCTGTGCTCGTAGACTTTATCTAATTTAGGAATACAGGGTTTCTCAGGTAATTTAGGTTCTGGACCTCTAAAGTAGCCAACACTTCCTTCAGCAGAAAGCGTAAGAATTCAATCCTATATCTAAAGTCTGTTTCCTCCACAGCTGGAGGTTTAGAGGCAGCAGATTCAGGCCCAGAAATAACATCCTCCGAAGTATCAGAGGTGTCTTCATCAGCAGATAATCTAGTATCCGATAAATCCAATAAGCTAGTAGATGACCCCTGACAAGGATAGCAATATTTAACCTTTCGCTTGCACTTAGCAGGGCAAGGTAAAAGCATTAAAGGCCGCAGACACTGCCACCTGTAACTGTTCAGTAAAGTCTGGTGGTAAAAGGGCCCCTCCACGTGGAGGATTAGGAGTGCTACGGGAAGCTGCATGTGCATTAGGAGATGACCGCAGAGTACGCACCTCATGGGACGGAGAATCCTCAAAGGTGGAAGGCTCAGTAGTACTAAACATTATCTTCCTTAAATAAAATTACTTTATCAAGGCATGTGGAACATAATTGAGCAGGCGGGTACACCGTGGCCTTCTCACAATATAGACAGGTATAAGACTTGGGTAAAGAGGGGAGTACCCTCTAACGCATCAGAGTCCTCCATAACTTGAGCTTATAAAAAAAAACGACAATAGACATAGACAAAGGCACCTTTATACCCCCAATGGCTGGGGCACTCACCACCTCCTATGACCCGGCCCAAAAGAGAAACCGCTTTGTCTCCGGAAAACCACATGGTCAGGAAGAAGAAGAATCAGAGTGACCACACCTGGTCACGTGGCGAGTCATGCAGGAATGCCCCTGCTATAGCTAAAAGCATGCCAAGCCTAAAAGGCTGCGCAGCTTATCAAAACGAAAGTAAAAACCTGTAGGTTCCAACATCTGCCTGAGTCACATCTCACATGTCGCAGCATAATCACAATATGTACATTATGTGAAAATATCCCCCCCCCCTGTTCAATAATCCCCTTCCGGAGATATTAGCCCTTGATTCCATACAGATAAAAGGAGCCACACTGTGACCCTGTCTTCTTGCGTTATGTGTGTATAAATAATTAAACGATCTTACTGGAATCTATGCCGTGGAACAGAACATAGCCTCTCAAGGCAGTGAAACTCATCAACACTGATTGCTTAGGAGCCGTTAATACGAGTCTGGATGGGTTCGCAGAAAGACTCTCCCTGCATCTCCATACTAACATTCGTCTTAAAAACTTAAACCTCTTAATAAATAAAAATTAATAATAATAATACTAATGAAGTTATAGATTGGAATAGGGTGTTTTCTTTTTCAGATATCAATTTAGGGGTAGTTTCATAAATTCCTTTCACAAACGTGTTGAGGAGGATATATTGAAACTAGAGGAGACCTGTAGTACAGCTAGGTTCAAAGGACAATTTAACTGGACTTGAACGATTGGCAGTGAAGGGCCTTACTTGGGAATGACAACATTGTCATTTGAAATTCTGACAGGGGTGGCAATGTTGTCGTTCTCAACAGATCTGACTACTTAAATGAAGAAAAACAGAATTTATGTTTACCTGATAAATTTCTTTCTCCAACGGTGTGTCCGGTCCACGGCGTCATCCTTACTTGTGGGATATTCTCTTCCCCAACAGGAAATGGCAAAGAGCCCAGCAAAGCTGGTCACATGATCCCTCCTAGGCTCCGCCTACCCCAGTCATTCGACCGACGTTAAGGAGGAATATTTGCATAGGAGAAACCATATGGTACCGTGGTGACTGTAGTTAAAGAAAATAAATTATCAGACCTGATTAAAAAAACCAGGGCGGGCCGTGGACCGGACACACCGTTGGAGAAAGAAATTTATCAGGTAAACATAAATTCTGTTTTCTCCAACATAGGTGTGTCCGGTCCACGGCGTCATCCTTACTTGTGGGAACCAATACCAAAGCTTTAGGACACGGATGAAGGGAGGGAGCAAATCAGGTCACCTAAATGGAAGGCACCACGGCTTGCAAAACCTTTCTCCCAAAAATAGCCTCAGAAGAAGCAAAAGTATCAAACTTGTAAAATTTGGTAAAAGTGTGCAGTGAAGACCAAGTCGCTGCCCTACATATCTGATCAACAGAAGCCTCGTTCTTGAAGGCCCATGTGGAAGCCACAGCCCTAGTGGAATGAGCTGTGATTCTTTCGGGAGGCTGCCGTCCGGCCGTCTCGTAAGCCAATCTGATGATGCTTTTAATCCAAAAAGAGAGAGAGGTAGAAGTTGCTTTTTGACCTCTCCTTTTACCTGAATAAACAACAAACAAGGAAGATGTTTGTCTAAAATCCTTTGTAGCATCTAAATAGAATTTTAGAGCGCGAACAACATCCAAATTGTGCAACAAACGTTCCTTCTTTGAAACTGGTTTTGGACACAGAGAAGGTACGATAATCTCCTGGTTAATGTTTTTGTTAGAAACAACTTTTGGAAGAAAACCAGGTTTAGTACGTAAAACCACCTTATCTGCATGGAACACCAGATAAGGAGGAGAACACTGCAGAGCAGATAATTCTGAGACTCTTCTAGCAGAAGAAATCGCAACTAAAAACAAAACTTTCCAAGATAATAACTTAATATCAACGGAATGTAAGGGTTCAAACGGAACCCCCTGAAGAACTGAAAGAACTAAATTGAGACTCCAAGGAGGAGTCAAAGGTTTGTAAACAGGCTTGATTCTAACCAAAGCCTGAACAAAGGCTTGAACATCTGGCACAGCTGCCAGCTTTTTGTGAAGTAATACCGACAAGGCAGAAATCTGTCCCTTCAGGGAACTAGCAGATAATCCTTTTTCCAATCCTTCTTGAAGGAAGGATAGAATCCTAGGAATCTTAACCTTGTCCCAAGGGAATCCTTTAGATTCACACCAACAGATATATTTTTTCCAAATTTTGTGGTAAATCTTTCTAGTTACAGGCTTTCTGGCCTGAACAAGAGTATCGATAACAGAATCTGAGAATCCTCGCTTCGATAAAATCAAGCGTTCAATCTCCAAGCAGTCAGCTGGAGTGAAACCAGATTCGGATGTTCGAACGGACCCTGAACAAGAAGGTCTCGTCTCAAAGGTAGCTTCCAAGGTGGAGCCGATGACATATTCACCAGATCTGCATACCAAGTCCTGCGTGGCCACGCAGGAGCTATCAAGATCACCGACGCCCTCTCCTGATTGATCCTGGCTACCAGCCTGGGGATGAGAGGAAATGGCGGGAACACATAAGCTAGTTTGAAGGTCCAAGGTGCTACTAGTGCATCCACTAGAGCCGCCTTGGGATCCCTGGATCTGGCCCCGTAGCAAGGAACTTTGAAGTTCTGACGAGAGGCCATCAGATCCATGTCTGGAATGCCCCACAGGTGAGTGACTTGGGCAAAGATTTCCGGATGGAGTTCCCACTCCCCCGGATGCAATGTCTGACGACTCAGAAAATCCGCTTCCCAATTTTCCACTCCTGGGATGTGGATAGCAGACAGGTGGCAGGAGTGAGACTCCGCCCATAGAATGATTTTGGTCACTTCTTCCATCGCTAGGGAACTCCTTGTTCCCCCCTGATGGTTGATGTACGCAACAGTTGTCATGTTGTCCGATTGAAACCGTATGAACTTGGTCCTCGCTAGCCGAGGCCAGGCCTTGAGAGCATTGAATATCGCTCTCAGTTCCAGAATATTTATCGGTAGCAGAGATTCTTCCCGAGACCAAAGACCCTGAGCTTTCAGGGATCCCCAGACCGCGCCCCAGCCCATTAGACTGGCGTCGGTCGTGACAATGACCCACTCTGGTCTGCGGAACGTCATCCCTTGAGACAGATTGTCCAGGGACAGCCACCAACGGAGTGAGTCTCTGGTCCTCTGATTTACTTGTATCTTCGGAGACAAGTCTGTATAGTCCCCATTCCACTGACTGAGCATGCACAGTTGTAATGGTCTTAGATGAATGCGCGCAAAAGGAACTATGTCCATCGCCGCTACCATCAACCCGATCACTTCCATGCACTGAGCTATGGAAGGAAGAGGAACGGAATGAAGTATCCGACAAGAGTCTAGAAGTTTTGTTTTTCTGGCCTCTGTTAGAAAGATCCTCATTTCTAAAGAGTCTATAATTGTTCCCAAGAAGGAAACCCTTGTTGACGGGGATAGAGAACTCTTTTCCACGTTCACTTTCCAGCCGTGAGATCTGAGAAAGGCCAGGACAATGTCCGTGTGAGCCTTTGCTAGAGGAAGGGACGACGCTTGAATCAGAATGTCGTCCAGGTAAGGTACTACTGCAATGCCCCTTGGTCTTAGCACCGCTAGAAGGGAGCCTAGTACCTTTGTGAAAATCCTTGGAGCAGTGGCTAATCCGAAAGGAAGCGCCACGAACTGGTAATGTTTGTCCAGGAATGCAAACCTTAGGAACCGATGATGTTCCTTGTGGATAGGAATATGTAGATACGCATCCTTTAAATCCACCGTGGTCATGAATTGACCCTCCTGGATGGAAGGAAGAATAGTTCGAATGGTTTCCATCTTGAAAGATGGAACCTTGAGAAACTTGTTTAAGATCTTGAGATCTAAGATTGGTCTGAACGTTCCCTCTTTTTTGGGAACTATGAACAGATTGGAGTAGAACCCCATCCCTTGTTCTCTTAGTGGAACAGGATGAATCACTCCCATTTTTAACAGGTCTTCTACACAATGTAAGAACGCCTGTCTTTTTATGTGGTCTGAAGACAACTGAGACCTGTGGAACCTCCCCCTTGGGGGAAGTCCCTTGAATTCCAGAAGATAACCCTGGGAGACTATTTCTAGCGCCCAAGGATCCAGAACATCTCTTGCCCAAGCCTGAGCGAAGAGAGAGAGTCTGCCCCCCACCAGATCCGGTCCCGGATCGGGGGCCAATATTTCATGCTGTCTTGGTAGCAGTGGCAGGCTTCTTGGCCTGTTTTCCCTTGTTCCAGCCTTGCATTGGTCTCCAAGCTGGCTTGGCTTGAGAAGTATTACCCTCTTGCTTAGAGGACGTAGCACTTTGGGCTGGTCCGTTTTTACGAAAGGGACGAAAATTGGGTCTATTTTTCGCCTTGAAAGGCCGATCCTGAGGAAGGGCGTGGCCCTTACCCCCAGTGATATCCGAGATAATCTCTTTCAAGTCAGGGCCAAACAGCGTTTTCCCCTTGAAGGGAATGTTTAGTAGCTTGTTCTTGGAAGACGCGTCAGCCGACCAAGATTTCAACCAAAGCGCTCTGCGCGCCACAATAGCAAACCCAGAATTCTTAGCCGCTAACCTAGCCAATTGCAAAGTGGCGTCTAGGGTGAAAGAATTAGCCAATTTGAGAGCATTGATTCTGTCCATAATCTCCTCATAAGGAGGAGAATCACTATCGAGCGCCTTTATCAGTTCATCAAACCAGAAACATGCGGCTGTAGTGACAGGGACAATGCATGAAATTGGTTGTAGAAGGTAACCCTGCTGAACAAACATCTTTTTAAGCAAACCTTCTAATTTTTTATCCATAGGATCTTTGAAAGCACAACTATCCTCTATGGGTATAGTGGTGCGTTTGTTTAAAGTAGAAACCGCTCCCTCGACCTTGGGGACTGTCTGCCATAAGTCCTTTCTGGGGTCGACCATAGGAAACAATTTTTTAAATATGGGGGGAGGGACGAAAGGAATACCGGGCCTTTCCCATTCTTTATTAACAATGTCCGCCACCCGCTTGGGTATAGGAAAAGCTTCTGGGAGCTCCGGCACCTCTAGGAACTTGTCCATTTTACATAGTTTCTCTGGGATGACCAACTTTTCACAATCATCCAGAGTGGATAATACCTCCTTAAGCAGAATGCGGAGATGTTCCAACTTAAATTTAAATGCAATTACATCAGGTTCAGCCTGTTGAGAAATGTTCCCTGAATCAGTAATTTCTCCCTCAGACAAAACCTCCCTGGCCCCCTCAGATTGGGTTAGGGGCCCTTCAGAGATATTAATATCAGCGTCGTCATGCTCTTCAGTAACTAAAACAGAGCAGCCACGCTTACGCTGACAAGGGTTCATTTTGGCTAAAATGTTTTTGACAGAATTATCCATTACAGCCGTTAATTGTTGCATAGTAAGGAGTATTGGCGCGCTAGATGTACTAGGGGCCTCCTGAGTGGGCAAGACTCGTGTAGACGAAGGAGGGAATGATGCAGTACCATGCTTACTCCCCTCACTTGAGGAATCATCTTGGGCATCATTGTCATTATCACATAAATCACATTTATTTAAATGAACAGGAATTCTGGCTTCCCCACATTCAGAACACAGTCTATCTGGTAGTTCAGACATGTTAAACAGGCATAAACTTGATAATAAAGTACAAAAAACGTTTTAAAATAAAACCGTTACTGTCACTTTAAATTTTAAACTGAACACACTTTATTACTGCAATTGCGAAAAAACATGAAGGAATTGTACAAAATTCACCAAATTTTCACCACAGTGTCTTAAAGCCTTAAAAGTATTGCACACCAAATTTGGAAGCTTTAACCCTTAAAATAACGGAACCGGAGCCGTTTTAACACTTTAACCCCTTTACAGTCCCTGGTATCTGCTTTGCTGAGACCCAACCAAACCAAAAGGGGAATACGATACCAAATGACGCCTTCAGAAAGTCTTTTCTAAGTATCAGAGCTCCTCTCACATGCGACTGCATGCCATGCCTCTCAAAAACAAGTGCGCCACACCGGCGCGAAAATGAGGCTCTGCTTATGCTTTGGGAAAGCCCCAGAGAAATAAGGTGTCTAATACAGTGCCTGCCGATATTATAATATCAATAAACCCAGATAAAATGATTCCTCAAAGCTAAATATGTTTTAAAACTGAATCGATTTAGCCCAGAAAAGTCTACCAACTTAATAAGCCCTTGTGAAGCCCTTAATTACCATCGTAATAAACATGGCTTACCGGATCCCATAGGGAAAAATGACAGCTTCCAGCATTACATCGTCTTGTTAGAATGTGTCATACCTCAAGCAGCAAGAGACTGCACACTGTTCCCCCAACTGAAGTTAATTGCTCTCAACAGTCCTGTGTGGAACAGCCATGGATTTTAGTTACGGTGCTAAAATCATTTTCCTCATACAAACAGAAATCTTCATCTCTTTTCTGTTTCTGAGTAAATAGTACATACCAGCACTATTTTAAAATAACAAACTCTTGATTGAATAATAAAAACTACAGTTAAACACTAAAAAACTCTAAGCCATCTCCGTGGAGATGTTGCCTGTACAACGGCAAAGAGAATGACTGGGGTAGGCGGAGCCTAGGAGGGATCATGTGACCAGCTTTGCTGGGCTCTTTGCCATTTCCTGTTGGGGAAGAGAATATCCCACAAGTAAGGATGACGCCGTGGACCGGACACACCTATGTTGGAGAAAACATAATTTATGCTTACCTGATAAATTTATTTCTCTTGTAGTGTATCCAGTCCACGGATCATCCATTACTTATGGGATATTCTCCTTCCCAACAGGAAGTTGCAAGAAGATCACCCACAGCAGAGCTGCTATATAGCTCCTCCCCTAACTGCCATATCCAGTCATTCGACCGAAACAAACAGAGAAAGGAGAAACCATAGGGTGCAGTGGTGACTGTAGTTTAATTAAATTTTAGACCTGCCTTAAAATGACAGGGCGGGCCGTGGACTGGATACACTACAAGAGAAATAAATTTATCAGGTAAGCATAAATTATGTTTTCTCTTGTTAAGTGTATCCAGTCCACGGATCATCCATTACTTATGGGATACCAATACCAAAGCTAAAGTACACGGATGATGGGAGGGACAAGGCAGGGATTAAGCGGAAGGAACCACTGCCTGAAGAACCTTTCTCCCAAAAACAGCCTCCGAAGAAGCAAAAGTATCAAATTTGTAAAATTTTGAAAAAGTGTGAAGCGAAGACCAAATCGCGGCCTTGCAAATCTGTTCAACAGAGGCCTCATTTTTAAAGGCCCAGGTGGAAGCCACAGCTCTAGTAGAATGAGCTGTAATTCTTTCAGGGGGCTGCTGTCCAGCAGTCTCATAGGCTAGGCGTATAATACTCCGAAGCCAAAAGGAAAGAGGTTGCCGAAGCTTTTTGACCTCTCCTCTGTCCAGAATAAACGACAAACGGGGAAGATGTTTGACGAAAATCTTTAGTAGCTTGTAAGTAAAACTTCAAGGCATGGACTACGTCCAGATTATGTAAAAGACGTTCCTTCTTTGAAGAAGGATTAGGACACAATGATGGAACAACAATCTCTTGATTGATATTCTTGTTAGAAACCACCTTAGGTAAAAACCCAGGTTTGGTACGCAGAACTACCTTATCTGCATTAAAAATCAGATAAGGAGAATCACATTGTAAGGCAGATAGCTCAGAGACTCTCCGAGCCGAGGAAATAGCCATCAAAAACAGAACTTTCCAAGTAAAAGCTTAATATCAATGGAATGAAGGGGTTCAAACGGAACTCCTTGAAGAACTTTAAGAACCAAGTTTAAGCTCCATGGGGGAGCAACAGGTTTAAACACAGGCTTAATTCTAACCAAAGCCTGACAAAATGCCTGGACGTCTGGAACTTCTGCCAGACGCTTGTGCAAAAGAATAGACAGAGCAGAAATCTGTCCCTTTAAGGAACTAGCTGATAATCCTTTGTCCAAACCCTCTTGGAGAAAGGACAATATCCTAGGAATCCTAACCTTACTCCATGAGTAATTCTTGGATTCACACCAGTAAAGATATGTACGCCATATCTTTTGATAGATTTTCCTGGTAACAGGCTTTCGTGCCTGTATTAAGGTATCAATGACTGACTCGGAGAAGCCACGCTTTGATAGAATCAAGCGTTCAATCTCCATGCAGTCAGTCTCAGAGAAATTAGATTTGGATGATTGAAAGGACCTTGTATTAGAAGGTCCTGTCTTAGAGGCAGAGTCCATGGTGGAAAGGATGACATGTCCACTAGGTCTGCATACCAGGTCCTGCGTGGCCACGCAGGCGCTATTAGAATCACCGATGCTCTCTCCTGTTTGGCAATCAGTCGAGGGAGCAGAGGAAACGGTGGAAACATAAGCCAGGTTGAAGAACCAAGGCGCTGCTAGAGCATCTATCAGCGTCGCTTCTGGGTCCCTGGACCTGGATCCGTAACAAGGAAGCTTGGCGTTCTGGCGAGACGCCATGAGATCCAACTCTGGTTTGCCCAAACGATGAATCAATTGAGCAAACACCTCCGGATGGAGTTCCCACTCCCCCGGGTGAAAAGTCTGACGACTTAGAAAATCCGCCTCCTAGTTCTCCACGCCTGGGATATGGATTGCTGACAGGTGGCAAGAGTGAGTCTCTGCCCAGCGAATTATTTTTGAGACTTCTAACATCGCTAGGGAACTCCTGGTTCCCCCTTGATGGTTGATGTAAGCCACAGTCGTGATATTGTCCGACTGAAATCTGATGAACTTCAGTGTTGCTAACTGAGGCCAAGCCAGAAGAGCATTGAATATTGCTCTTAACTCCAGAATATTTATCGGAAGGAGTTTCTCCTCCTGAGTCCACGATCCCTTTGCCTTCAGGGAGTTCCAGACTGCACCCCAACCTAGAAGGCTGGCATCTGTTACAATTATCCAATCAGGCCTGCGAAAGGTCATACCCTCGGACAGGTGGACCCGAGACAACCACCAGAGAAGAGAATCTCTGGTCTCTTGATCCAGATTTAGCAGAGGGGACAAATCTGTGTAATCCCCATTCCACTGACTAAGCATGCATAATTGCAGCGGTCTGAGATGTAGGCGCGCAAATGGCACTATGTCCATTGCCGCTACCATTAAGCCGATCACCTCCATACACTGAGCCACCGAAGGGCCCGGAATGGAATGAAGAATACGGCAAACATTTAGAAGCTTTGATAACCTGGACTCAGTCAGGTAAATTTTCATCCCTACAGAATCTATAAGAGTCCCTAAGAAGGAGACTCTTGTGAGTGGGGATAGAGAATTCTTTTCCTCGTTCACTTTCCACCCGTGCGATCTCAGAAATGCCAGAACTATCTCTGTATGAGACTTGGCAATTTGAAAGCTTGACGCCTGTATCAGGATGTCGTCTAGATACGGAGCCACCGCTATGACTCGTGGTCTTAGAACCGCCAGAAGTGAGCCCAGAACCTTCGTAAAGATTCTCGGGGCTGTAGCCAACCCGAAGGGAAGAGCGCCAAATTGGTAATGCCTGTCTAAAAAGTCAAACCTTAGGAACCGATGATGATCTTTGTGAATCGGTATGTGAAGGTAGGCATCCTTTAAGTCCACTGTGGTCATGTACTGACCCTCTTGGATCATGGGTAGGATGGTCCGAATAGTTTCCATTTTGAATGATGGAACTCTGAGGAATTTGTTTAAGATCTTTAGATCCAAAATTGGTCTGAAGGTTCCCTCTTTTTTGGGAACCACAAACAGATTTGAATAAAAACCCTGTCCTTGTTCCGTCCGCGGAACTGGATGAATTACTCCCATTACTAGGTCTTCTTGCACACAGCGTAGGAATGCCTCTTTCTTTATCTGATTTGCAGATAACCCTGAAAGATGAAATCTCCCTTGTGGAGGGGAAGCTTTGAAGTCCAGAAGATATCCCTGAGATATGATCTCCAACGCCCAGGGATCCTGAACATCTCTTGCCCACGCCTGGGCGAAGAGAAAAAGTCTGCCCCCTACTAGATCCGTCGCCGGATAGGGGGCCGTTCCTTCATGCTGTCTTAGAGGCAGCAGCAGGCTTTCTGGCCTGCTTGCCTTTGTTCCAGGACTGGTTAGGTTTCCAGGCCTGCTTAGATTGAGCAAAAGTTCCCTCTTGTCTTGAAGCGGAGGAAGTTGATGCTGCACCTGCCTTGGAATTTCGAAAGGCACGAAAATTAGACTGTTTGGCCTTTGATTTGGCCCTGTCCTGAGGAAGGGTATGACCCTTACCTCCAGTAATGTCAGCAATAATTTCTTTCAAACAAGGCCCGAATAAGGTCTGCCCCTTGAAAGGAATGTTGAGTAATTTAGACTTTGAAGTCACATCAGCTGACCAGGATTTGAGCCATAGCGCCCTACGCGCCTGGATGGCGAATCCGGAATTCTTAGCCGTTAGTTTAGTCAAATGAACAATGGCATCAGAAACAAATGAGTTAGCTAGCTTAAGAGTTCTAAGCTTGTCAACAATTTCAGTCAATGGAGCTGTATGGATGGCCTCTTCCAGGGCCTCAAACCAGAATGTCGCCGCAGCAGTGACAGGCGCAATGCATGCAAGGGGCTGTAAAATAAAACCTTGTTGAATAAACATTTTCTTAAGGTAACCCTCTAATTTTTTATCCATTGGATCTGAAAAAGCACAACTGTCGTCAACCGGGATTGTGGTACGCTTTGCTAAAGTAGAAACTGCTCCCTCCACCTTAGGGACAGTCTGCCATAAGTCCCGTGTAGTGGCATCTATTGGAAACATTTTTCTAAATATAGGAGGTGGGGAAAAGAGCACACCGGGCCTATCCCACTCCTTACTAATAATTTCTGTAAGCCTTTTAGGTATTGGAAAAACATCAGTACTCACCGGCACTGCATAGTATTTATCCAGCCTACACAATTTCTCTGGCACTGCAATTGTGTCACAGTCATTCAGAGCAGCTAATACCTCCCCAAGCAATACACGGAGGTTCTCAAGCTTAAATTTAAAATTAGAAATCTCTGAATCAGGTCTCCCCGAATCAGAGACGTCACCCACAGACTGAAGCTCTCCATCCTCAGGTTCTGCATATTGTGACGCAGTATCAGACATGGCTCTTACAGCATCTACGCGCTCTGTATCTCGTCTAACCCCAGAGCTATCGCGCTTGCCTCTCAATTCAGGCAATCTGGATAATACCTCTGACAGGGTATTATTCATGATTGCAGCCATGTCCTGCAAAGTAATCGCTATGGGCGTCCCTGATGTACTTGGCGCCATATTAGCGTGCGTCCCTTGAGCGGGAGGCGAAGGTTTCCGACACGTGGGGAGAGTTAGTCGGCATAACTTCCCCCTCGACAGACCCCTCTGGTGACAATTCTTTTATAGATAAAGACTGATCTTTACTGTTTAAGGTGAAATCAATACATTTAGTATACATTCTCCTATGGGGCTCCACCATGGCTTTTAAGCATAATGAACAAGTATCCTCTGTTTCAGACATGTTTGTACAGATTAGCAATGAGACTAGCAAGCTTGGAAAACACTTTAAAGCAAGTTAACAAGCAATATAAAAAATGTTACTGTGCCTTTAAGAGAAACAAATTTTGACAAAATTTGAAATAACGGTGAAAAAAGGCAGTTACACTAACAAAATTTTTACAGTGTATGTAACAAGTCAGCAGAGCATTGCACCCACTTGCAAATGGATGATTAACCCCTTAATAACAAAAACAGAATAAATGACAAACGTTTTTTAAACAGTCACAACAACTGCCACAGTCTACTGTGATTGTTATCCTCCTCAAACACGACTTTGAAGCCTTTTGAGCCCTTCAGAGATGTCCTGTATCATGCAGAGGGAAGCTGAATGTCTGTCAGTATTTTTAGTTGCACAGAAAAGCACTAAAATAGGCCCTTCCCACTCATATTGCAACAGTGGAAAGCTTCAGGAAACTGTCTCAAGGCAGAAATCAAACCAGCGATGTGTAAAAAAAACTAGGCCCCAATAAGTTTTGTCACCAAACATATATAAAAACGATTAACATGCCAGCAAACGTTTTATATGCATCTCTATTAATAAGCCTGATACCAGTAGCTATCACTGCATTTAAGGCTTTACTTACATTAATCCGGTATAAGCAGCATTTTCTAGCAAATTCCATCCCTAGAAAAATATTAACTGCACATACCTTATTGCAGGAAAACCTGCACGCCATTCCCTCTCTGAAGTTACCTCACTCCTCAGAATATGTGAGAACAGCCATGGATCTTAGTTACTTCTGCTAAGATCATAGAAAACGCAGGCAGATTCTTCTTCTAAATACTGCCTGAGAAACAGTACATTCCGGCACCATTTAAAAATAAAAAACTTTTGATTGAAGAATAAACTAAGTATAAAACACCACACTCCTCTTACGACCTCCATCTTGGTTGAGGCTTGCAAGAGAATGACTGGGTATGACAGTTAGGGGAGGAGCTATATAGCAGCTCTGCTGTGGGTGATCCTCTTGCAACTTCCTGTTGGGAAGGAGAATATCCCATAAGTAATGGATGATCCGTGGACTGGATACACTTAACAAGAGAAATTGATTTCTTCTACGATACGACGAGTCCACGGATTCATCCTTACTTGTGGGATATTATCCTCCTGCTAACAGGAAGTGGCAAAAAGCACCACAGCAGAGCTGTATATATAGCTCCTACCTTCTCTCCACCCCCAGTAATTCGACCGAAGGTATAGGAAGAGAAGAGAAGAGAAAAGAAAAGCTAAAAGGTGCAGAGGTGCCTGAAGTTTTGAAAAAAATCTAATCTGTCTTAAAAAGACAGGGAGGGCCGTGGACTCGTCGTATCGTAGAAGAAATCAATTTATCATGTAAGCATAAATTTCCTTTTCTTCTACAAGATACGACGAGTCCACGGATTCATACTTACTTGTGGGATACAATACCAAAGCTACAGGACACGGATGAACGTGAGGGGCAAGACATATACCTAAACGGAAGGCACCACTGCTTGAAGAAAAATTCTCCCAAAAATAGCCTCAGAAGAAGCAAAATTATCAAATTTGTAAAATTTGGAAAAAGTATGAAGGGAGGACCAAGTCGCAGCCTTACAAATCTGTTCAACAGAAGCATCGTTTTTAAAAGCCCATGTGGAAGCCACAGCTCTAGTAGAATGAGTCGTAACCTTTTCAGGGGGCTGCTGTCCAGCAGTCTCGTATGCCAGGCGGATGATGCTTTTCAGCCAAAAAGAAAGAGGTAGCCGTAGCTTTTTGACCCCTACGTCTTCCAGAATAAACAACGAATAGAGATGTTTGACGGAAATCCTTGGTCGCTTGTAAGTAAAACTTCAAAGCCCGAACCACGTCCAAGTTATGTAAGAGACGTTCCTTCTTAGAAGGATTAGGACACAAGGAAGGAACAACAATTTCCTGATTAATATTCTTATTAGAAACAACCTTAAGAAGAAATCCAGGTTTAGAACGCAAAACCACCTTATCAGAATGGAATATAAGATAAGGCGAATCACATTGCAACGCAGAAAGCCCAAAAACTCTTCGAGCATAGCAACTAAAAACAAAACTTTCCAAGATAATAGTTTAATATCTATGGAATGCATGGGTTAAAACGGAACCCTTTGAAGAACATTGAGAACTAAATTCAAACTCCATGGCGGAGCAATAGGTTTAAACACAGGCTTGATTCTGATTAAAGCCTGACAAAAAGACTAAACGTCTGGGACATCTGCCAGGCGCTTGTGTAGTAAAATTGACAAAGCAGAAATTTGTCCCTTTAAGGAACTAGTTGATAATCCCTTCTTCAATCCTTCTTGGAGAAAGGACAAAATCCTAGGAATCTTAACTCTACGCCACGAGTAACCCTTGGATTCGCACCAACAAAGATATTTACGCCATATCTTATGGTAAATCTCTCTCGTGGCAGGCTTGCGAGCTTGAATCAAAGTATCAATGACCGAGTCAGAGAATCCCCGCTTAGATAAGACTAAGCTTTCAATCTCCAAGCAGTCAGCTGCAGAGAATTTAGATTGGGGTGTTGGAACGGACCTTGAATGAGAAGGTCCTGTCTCAATGGCAGTTTCCACGGTGGCAGAGATGACATGTCCACTAGATCTGCATACCAAGTCCTGCGTGGCCACACCGGCGCTATCAGGATTACCGAAGCTCTCTCCTGTTTGATTCTTGCAATCAGATGAGGTAGGAGAGGAAATTGGAGGAAACACATAAACCAGGTTGAACGACCAAGGTACTGCTAGAGCATCTATCAGGACAGCTTGGGGATCCCTTGACCTGGACCCGTAACAAGGAAGTTTGGCATTCTGACGAGATGCCATCAGAACCAATTCCGGCGTGCCCCATTGACAGATCAATGATGTGAACACCTCCGGATGGAGTTCCCACTCCCCCGGATGAAAAGTCTGACATAGAAAATCAGCTTCCCAGTTCTCTACTCCTGGGATATAGATTGCCGATAGATGGCAAGAGTGAGCCTCCGCCCATTGGATTATCTTTGAAACCTCTATCATCGCTAGAGAACTCCTTGTTCCCCCTTGATGATTGCTATATGCTACAGTCGTGATATTGTCCGACTGGAATCTTATGAATTTGGCCAAAGCCAACTGAGGCCAAGCCTGAAGCGCGTTGAATATTGCTCTCAGTTCCAGAATATTGATTGGTACTAGAGACTCCTCCTGAGAGTTCAAACACCCTGAGCCTTCAGGGAATTCCAGACTGCACCCCAGCCCAAGAGGCTGGCGTCCGTCGTCACTATTACCCATGCTGGCCTGCGGAAGCACATTCCCTGGGACAGATGATCCTGTGACAACCACCAAAGAAGAGAGTCTCTGGCCTCTTGATCCAGATTTATATGAGGAGATAAATTTGCATAATCCCCATTCCACTGTCTGAGCATGCACAGCTGCAGTGGTCTCAGATGAAAGCAAGCAAACGGGACGATGTCCATTGCTGCTACCATTAATCCAATGACCTCCATACACTGAGCCACTGATAGCCGAGGAATGGACTGAAGTGCTCGGCAAGTATTTAGAATCTTTGAATTTCTGACCTCCGTCAGAAATATTTTCATGTCTACCGAGTCTATCAGAGTTCCCAAGAATGGAACTCTTGTTAGTGGAACTAGTGAACTCTTTTCTATATTCACTTTACAACCGTGAGTTCTTAGAAATGCCAACACGATGTCCGTGTGAGATTCGGTCTGATGATAAGTTGACGCCTGGATCAAAATATCGTCCAGATAGGGCGCCACTGCTATGCCCCGCGGCCTGAGAACCGCCAGAAGGGACCCTAGAACCTTCGTGAAGATCCTGGGTGCTGTGGCCAACCCAAAGGGAAGAGCCACAAACTGAAAATGTTTGTTCAGGAAGGCAAACCTTAGGAACTGATGATGATCCTTGTGAATAGGAATATGAAGGTATGCATCCTTCAAGTCCACGGTAGTCCTATATTGACCCTCCTGGATCATTGGCAAAATTGTTCGTATAGTCTTCATCTTGAATGATGGGACTCAGAAATTTGTTTAGGCATTTGAGATCTAAAATTGGTCTGAAAGTTCCCTCTTTTTTGGGAACCATGAACAGATTTCAGTAGAACCCTTGTCCCTGTTCTAGTTTTGGAACTGGGCAAATTACTCCCATGGTATAGAGGTCTTTAACACAGCATAAGAACGCCTCTCTTTTTGTCTGGTCTACAGACATAAGTGAAAGATGAAATCTCCCTCTGGGGAGAAATTCCTTGAATTCCAGCTGATACCCCCTGGGTCACAATTTCCAATGCCCAGGGATCCTGAACATCTCTTGCCCAAGCCTGAGCAAAGAGAGAAAGTCTGCCCCCTATTAAATCCGACCCGGATCGGGGGCTGCACCTTCATGCTGTCTTGGTAGCAACAGTGGGCTTCTTGGCTTGTTTACCTTTGTTCCAGGCCTGGTTAGGTCTCCAGACTGACTTGGATTGAGCAAAATTCCCTTCCTGCTTTGTGGCGGAAGAGGAAGCAGAGGGTCCTCCTTTAAAGTTTCGAAAGGAACGAAAATTATTTTGTTTAGCCCTCATCTTAACAGTCTTATACTGAGGTGGGGCATGACCTTTACCTCCAGTAATGTCAGAAATGATTTCCTTCAATTCAGGCCCAAATAGGGTCTTACCTTTAAAAGGAATAGCTAAAAGCTTAGATTTTGATGACACATCAGCAGACCAAGATTTCAGCCATAACGCTCTAAGCGCTAAAATGGCAAAACCTGCATTTTTCGCCGCTAATTTAGCCATTTGAAAAGCGGCATCAGTAATAAAAGAATTAGCCAGCTTGAGAGCCTTAATTCTATCCAAAATATCATCTAATGGGGTCTCAACCTTAAGAGACTCCTCTAAAGCCTCGAACCAAAAAGCTGCTGCAGTAGTAACTGGAACAATGCAAACTATAGGTTGAAGAAAACCCTGATGAATAAACAATTTCTTTAGAAGACCCTCTAATTTTTTATCCATAGGATCTTTGAAAGCACAACTGTCCTCAATAGGTATAGTTGTATGCTTAGCCAGGGTAGAAATAGCTCCCTCCACCTTAGGGACCGCTTGCCAAGAATCCCGAATGGTGTCAGATATGGGAAAAAATTTCTTAAAATTAGGAGGGGGAGAGAACGGAATACCGAAATTCTTTTAGGGACTGGAAAAACATCAGTGTAAGTAGGAACCTCTGATATTTGTCAATATTACACAATTTCTCTGGTGGTATCACAATAGGGTAACAATCATCCAGAGTCGCTAAAACCTCCCGGAGTAACAGGCGGAGATGTTCAAGCCTAAATTTAAAGGACATCATGTCCGAATCTGTCTGAGGCAACACATTTCCTGATTCTGAAAGTTCTCCCTCAGACAGCAATTCCCCGACCCCCAAATCAAAGAACTGTTAGGGTACATCGGAAATAGCCAATAAAGCATCAGAGGGTTCAGTATGTACCGTAATACCTGACCTACTGCGTTTACCCTGTAAAACAGGCAGTTTAGATAATACCTCTGTAAGGGTAGTAGACATAACTGCAGCCATATCTTGCAGAGTAAAAGAATTAGATGCACTAGAAGTACTTGGCGTCGCTTGAGTGGCCGTTAAAAGGTTGTGACACTTGGGGAGAATTGGATGGCATAACCTGATTCTCTTCAGACTGAGAATCATCAGACATACTTTTGTCACCTAAAATGTTCTTTGCATTGTAAGGCCCTTTCAGTACAAGAAGGACACAATGTAAGAGGGGGTTCCACAATGGCTTCTAAACACATAGAGCATTGACTTTCCTCAATGTCAGACATGTTGAACAGGCTAGTAATAACCACAAAAGTCGTGAAAACACTTTATTGAAGAAAACAATTTTTGAAAAAACAAGTACTGCGCCTTTAAGAGATAAAAAAAAGCGCACAATTTTCCCAAATCTGCTTAAAACGTTAACAAACGTTCTAACTTTAACTTATATCTATCCTATATTGCAGACTGATATTGCACCACAAGTAAGGGGCCAATTATCCCTCTAAAGGAATAATGGAACACAAAAACTGTTATGAAAAAAACGGAGCCAACCCCCTGCACCTCGCCACAGCTCTGCTGTGGCACCTACCTGCCCTGAGGGATCTGACAAACGTCTCACTATGACTTCAGTAGACAATCTCTCAGTTTGGGCCCAACCGAACCTGAAGTTTGCTTTCTTCTTAACAAAATTAACTGCGCATCCGAGGCGCGAAAATTAGGCTCCGCCCATCATATGTGATGTACTCTCAGCCTAAACAACCACAAGTAAAGCGGAACAGAACTAGCCATGTGGATAAGCATCCTAAATTGCATGATTATAGCCATGTGAAACCCAAGCACAATGTACAAAACATAATTTATGCTTACCTGATAAATTCCTTTCTCCTGTAGTGTAGTCAGTCCACGGGTCATCATTACTTATGGGATATTAACTCCTCCCCAACAGGAAGTGCAAGAGGATCACCCAAGCAGAGCTGCTATATAGCTCCTCCCCTCTACGTCACACCCAGTCATTCGACCAGGAACCAAACGAGAAAGGAGAAACTATAGGGTGCAGTGGTGACTGGAGTATAATTAAAAAATTTAGACCTGCCTTAAAAAACAGGGCGGGCCGTGGACTGACTATACTACAGGAGAAAGGAATTTATCAGGTAAGCATAAATTATGTTTTCTCCTGTTAAGTGTAGTCAGTCCACGGGTCATCATTACTTATGGGATACCAATACCAAAGCTAAGTACATGGATGACGGGAGGGACAGGCAGGATCTCTATACGGAAGAACCACTGCCTGAAGAACCTTTCTCCCAAAAACAGCCTCCGAAGAAGCAAAAGTGTCAAATTTGTAAAATTTGGAAAAAGTATGAAGAGAAGACCAAGTTGCAGCCTTGCAAATCTGTTCAACAGAGGCCTCGTTCTTAAAGGCCCAAGTGGAAGCCACAGCTCTAGTAGAATGAGCTGTAATCCTTTCAGGAGGTTGCTGTCCAGCAGTCTCATAGGCTAAACGTATTATGCTACGAAGCCAAAAGGATAGAGAGGTAGCAGATGCTTTTTGACCTCTCCTCTGTCCAGAATAAACGACAAACAGGGAAGAAGTTTGTCGAAAATCTTTAGTTGCCTGTAAATAAAATTTCAGGGCACGGACTACATCTAAATTGTGCAGAAGTCGTTCCTTCTTTGAGGAAGGGTTAGGACACAATGATGGAACAACAATCTCTTGATTGATATTCTTGTTAGTGACTACCTTAGTTAAGAACCCAGGTTTAGTACGCAGAACTACCTTATCTGAATGAAAAATCAGATACGGAGAATCACAATGTAAGGCTGATAATTCAGAGACTCTACGAGCCGAGGAAATAGCCATTAAAAACAGAACTTTCCAAGATAACAGCTTGATATCAATGGAGTGAAGGGGTTCAAACGGAACACCCTGTAAAACGTTAAAAACTAAGTTTAAGCTCCACGGCGGAGCAACAGATTTAAACACAGGCTTAATCCTGGCCAAAGCCTGACAAAAAGCCTGAAAGTCTGGAACTTCTGACAGACGCTTGTGTAAAAGGATGGACAGAGCGGAGATCTGTCCTTTTAACGAACTAGCAGATAAACCCTTTTCTAAACCTTCTTGTAGAAAAGACAATATCCTAGGAATCCTAACCTTACTCCATGAGTAACCCTTGGATTCACACCAGTGTAAATATTTACACCATATCTTATGGTAAATTTTCCTGGTAACAGGTTTCCTAGCCTGTATTAAGGTATCAATTACTGGCTCTGAAAATCCACGCTTTGATAAAATTAAGCGTTCAATTTCCATGCAGTCAGCTTCAGAGAAATTAGGTTTTGATGTTTGAAAGGACCCTGAATTAGAAGGTCCTGTCTCAGAGGCAGAGACCAAGGTGGACAGGATGACATGTCCACTAGATCTGCATACCAGGTACTGCGTGGCCACGCAGGCGCTATTAGAATCACTGATGCTTTCTCCTGTTTGATCCTTGCAATCAAACGAGGAAGCATCGGGAATGGTGGAAACACATAAGCCATCCTGAAGGTCCAAGGTGCTGTCAAGGCATCTATCAGGGCCGCTCCCGGGTCCCTGGACCTGGACCCGTAACGAGGAAGCTTGGCGTTCTGGCGAGACGCCATGAGATCCATATCTGGTTTGCCCCAACGTCGAAGTATTTGGGCAAAGACCTCCGGATGAAGTTCCCACTCCCCCGGATGAAAAGTCTGGCGACTTAGGAAATCCGCCTCCCAGTTGTCCACTCCTGGGATGTGGATCGCTGACAGGTGGCAAGAGTGAGACTCTGCCCAGCGAATTATCTTTGATACTTCCATCATCGCTAGGGAACTTCTTGTCCCTCCCTGATGGTTGATGTAAGCCACAGTCGTGATGTTGTCCGACTGAAACCTGATAAACCTCAGAGTTGCTAACTGAGGCCAAGCCAGTAGGGCATTGAGAACTGCTCTCAATTCCAGAATGTTTATTGGAAGGAGACTCTCCTCTTGAGTCCATGATCCCTGAGCCTTCAGGGAATTCCAGACAGCTCCCCAACCTAGAAGGCTGGCGTCTGTAGTTACAATTGTCCAGTCTGGTCTGCTGAAGGGCATCCCCCTGGACAGATGCGGCCGAGAAAGCCACCATAGAAGAGAATCTCTGGTCTCCTGATCCAGATTCAGTGTAGGGGACAAATCTGAGTAATCCCCATTCCACTGACTTAGCATGCACAATTGCAGCGGTCTGAAGTGCAGGCGTGCAAAAGGAACTATGTCCATTGCCGCTACCATTAAGCCGATTACCTCCATGCATTGAGCCACTGACGGGTGTTGAATGGAATGAAGGACACGGCAAGCATTTAGAAGCTTTGTTAACCTGTCCTCTGTCAGGTAAATTTTAATTTCTACAGAATCTATAAGAGTCCCCAAGAAGGGAACTCTTGTGAGTGGTAAGAGAGAACTCTTCTCCTCGTTCACTTTCCACCCATGCGACCTTAGAAAAGCCAGTACTAACTCTGTATGAGACTTGGCAGTTTGAAAGCTTGACGCTTGTATCAGAATGTCGTCTAGGTACGGAGCTACCGAAATTCCTCGCGGTCTTAGTACCGCCAGAAGAGAGCCCAGAACCTTTGTAAAGATTCTTGGAGCCGTAGCCAACCCGAAGGGAAGAGCTACAAACTGGTAATGCCTGTCTAGGAAGGCAAACCTTAGATACCGGTAATGTTCTCTGTGAATCGGTATATGAAGGTAAGCATCCTTTAAATCCACTGTGGTCATGTACTGACCTCTTTGGATCATGGGTAAGATTGTCCGAATAGTTTCCATCTTGAACGATGGAACTCTTAGGAATTTGTTTAGGATCTTTAAATCCAATACTGGTCTGAAGGTTCCCTCTTTTTTGGGAACCACAAACAGATTTGAGTAAAACCCTTGTCCGTGTTCCGACCGCGGAACTGGGTGGATCACTCCCATTAGTAAAAGGTCTTGTACACAGCGTAGAAACGCCTCTTTCTTTATCTGGTTTGTTGACAACCTTGAAAGGTGAAATCTCCCTTGTGGAGGAGAAGCTTTGAAGTCCAGAAGATATCCCTGAGATATGATCTCCAACGCCCAGGGATCCTGGACATCTCTTGCCCAAGCCTGGGCGAAGAGAGAGAGTCTGCCCCCCACTAGATCCGCTTCCGGATCGGGGGCCCTCACTTCATGCTGTCTTAGGGGCAGCAGCAGGTTTTCTGGCCTGCTTGCCCTTGTTCCAGGTCTGGTTAGGTTTCCAGCCTTGTCTGTAGCGAGCAACAGCTCCTTCCTGTTTTGGAGCAGAGGAAGTTGATGCTGCTCCTGCCTTAAAGTTACGAAAGGCACGAAAATTAGACTGTCTAGCCCTAGGTTTGGCTCTGTCTTGAGGCAGGGCATGGCCTTTACCTCACGTAATATCAGCGATAATTTCTTTCAAACCGGGCCCGAATAAAGTCTGCCCCTTGAAAGGTATGTTAAGTAATTTCGATTTAGAAGTTACATCAGCTGACCAGGATTTTAGCCACAGCGCTCTGCGTGCCTGAATGGCGAATCCGGAATTCTTAGCCGTAAGTTTAGTTAAATGTACTACGGCATCAGAAATAAATGAATTAGCTAGCTTAAGGGTTTTAAGCTTAAGTGAAATCTCATCTAATGTCGCTGAGTCAAGGGTGTCTTCCAGAGACTCAAACCAAAATGCAGCCGCAGCCGTGACAAGCGCAATGCATGCAAGGGGTTGTAATATAAAACCTTGTTGAACAAACATTTTTTAAGGTAACCCTCTAACTTTTTATCCATTGGATCTGAAAAAGCACAGCTATCCTCCACCGGGATAGTGGTACGCTTAGCTAAAGTAGAAACTGCTCCCTCCACCTTAGGGACCGTTTGCCATAAGTCCCGTGTGGTGGCGTCTATTGGAAACATTTTTCTGAATATAGGAGGGGGTGAGAAAGGCACACCGGGTCTGTCCCACTCCTTAGTAATAATTTCAGTAAGTCTCTTAGGTATAGGAAAAACGCCCGTACTCGTCGGTACTGTACCGCAAAATATTTATCCAACCTACACATTTTCTCTGGGATTGCAACTGTGTTACAATCATTCAGAGCCGCTAACACCTCCCCTAGCAACACACGGAGGTTTTCCAGCTTAAACTTAAAATTTGAAATGTCTGAATCCAATTTATTTGGATCAGATCCGTCACCCGCAGAATGAAGCTCTCCGTCCTCATGCTCTGCATATTGTGACGCAGTATCAGACATGGCCCTAGCATTATCAGTATACTCATCCCAGAGTGATCTCGTTTACCTCTAAGTTCTGGCAATTTAGACAAAACTTCAGTCATAACATTAGCCATGTCTTGTAAAGTGATTTGTAATGGCCGCCCTGATGTACTTGGCGTTACAATATCACGCACCTCCTGAGCGGGAGATGCAGGTACTGACACGTGAGGCAAGTTAGTCGGCATAACTTCCCTCTCGTTGTCTGGTGAATGTTGCTTAACATGTACAGATTGACTTTTATTTAAAGTAGCATCAATGCAATTAGTACATAAATTTCTATTGGGCTCCACCTCGGCTTTTGAACATATTGCACAAAGAGTTTCCTCTGAGTCAGACATGTTTAAACAAACTAGCAATTAGACTAGCAAGCTTGGAAATACTTTTCAACTAAATTTACAAGCAATATGTAAAAACGTTACTGTGCCTTTAAGAAGCACACAAAAACTGTCACAGTTGAATAACAATGAACCGGATTAGTTATATAAACCAAAATTAGCAAAGGATTGCACACATTAGCAATGGATGATTAACCCTTAATATCAGAAAAAAAACGTATAACAATTGACAATAAACGTTTTTATCACAGTCAAGCACAGTCTCACAGGTCTGCTGTGAGTGATTACCTCCCTCAAAACTAGTTTTGAAGACCCCTGAGCTCTGTGGAGACGTCCTGGATCATGCAGGGAGAAAAAGACAGACTGTGACTGAATTTCTGATGCGTAGAAAAAGCGCCAAAATAGGCCCCTCCCACTCACACTACAACAGTGAGGGGAGCTCAGTAAACTGTTTTAATTTAAAACAACGACAGCCATGTGGAAAATAAAGCCCAAAACAATTTTCACCAAGTACCTCAGATAATTAAACGATTTAACATGCCAGCAAACGTTTAAAATCTAATATATGAAATGTCTTTAAAAAGCCTGCTGCTAGTCGCTCCCACTGCAAGTTAGGCTAAAAGATATATGCATACAGTATTTTCCCAGTGAAGTGCCATTCCCCAGAAATACTTAAGTGTTAACATATATACATGTCAGCCTGATACCAGTTGCTACTACTGCATTTAAGGCTGTACTTACATTATATCGGTATTAGCAGTATTTTCAAAGTCAATTCCATTCCTTAGAAAATAATATACTGCAACATACCTCTTTGCAGGTGAACCTGCCCGCTGTCCCCTGATCTGAAGTTACCTTACTCCTCAGAATGGCCGAGAACAGCAAACGGATCTTAGTTACGTCCGCTAAGATCATATACAAAAACTCAGGTAGATTCTTCTTCAAATTCTGCCTGAGAAGGAAACAACACACTCCGGTGTCGTTTAAAATAACAAACTTTTGATTGAAGATATAAAAAAAAACTAAGTTTAATCACCACAGTCCTCTCACACATCCTATCTATTAGTTGGGTGCAAGAGAATGACTGGGTGTGACGTAGAGGGGAGGAGCTATATAGCAGCTCTGCTTGGGTGATCCTCTTGCACTTCCTGTTGGGGAGGAGTTAATATCGCATAAGTAATGATGACCCGTGGACTGACTACACTTAACAGGAGAAACACCAGTTATATTGAACCGTTCTGCAATAAAAACCGTTATGCTGCCCCAGTGTCTAAACCATGCTGCCATAATTGCTTACTACATTTAGCCCTGATACAAATAAAATACATAGGATTTCAGTAATACCCCTTCTTATGTCTATAGGATTACTGCTTACCCCTTCCCTCTTTGGGAACTATGTCAGCCAGTTCTGATATATCACAGTCTCCTCAGAAATAAATGACTGAACATAACTCAATGCTTGTAGAATGAAAACTTTCCCCACACTGAAGATTCTCTAGTACTCCTCAGCCATTCTGTGGGAACCCACATGGATCTTAGTGACATCTGCTAAGATCATCAACCTCCAGGCAGAAATCTTCTTCTAAATGTTGCCTGAGGAAAAATAGTACTCACCGGTACCATTTAAAATAAAAAATTCTTGATTGAAGAAAACTAAAAACTATCATTTTAACACCTCTTTCACTTTACCTCTTCCTATTACTAGTATAGGCAAAGAGAATGACTGGGGGTGGAGAGAAGGGAGGAGCTATATATACAGCTCTGCTGTGGTGCTCTTTGCCACTTCCTGTTAGGAGGATAATATCCCACAAGTAAGGATGAATCCGTGGACTCGTCGTATCTTGTAGAAGAAAAGGAATTATTTTGGATTTATAAATTAAGGACTAAATTACCATTGGGTATGAATTTAGAATGGGACATGAGATTATGTGGAATAAATATTCTTTGTAAAAACAGAATTTATGTTTACCTGATAAATTACTTTCTCCAACGGTGTGTCCGGTCCACGGCGTCATCCTTACTTGTGGGATATTCTCTTCCCCAACAGGAAATGGCAAAGAGCCCAGCAAAGCTGGTCACATGATCCCTCCTAGGCTCCGCCTACCCCAGTCATTCGACCGACGTTAAGGAGGAATATTTGCATAGGAGAAACCATATGGTACCGTGGTGACTGTAGTTAAAGAAAATAAATTATCAGACCTGATTAAAAAAACCAGGGCGGGCCGTGGACCGGACACACCGTTGGAGAAAGTAATTTATCAGGTAAACATAAATTCTGTTTTCTCCAACATAGGTGTGTCCGGTCCACGGCGTCATCCTTACTTTTGGGAACCAATACCAAAGCTTTAGGACACGGATGAAGGGAGGGAGCAAATCAGGTCACCTAAATGGAAGGCACCACGGCTTGCAAAACCTTTCTCCCAAAAAATAGCCTCAGAAGAAGCAAAAGTATCAAACTTGTAAAATTTGGTAAAAGTGTGCAGTGAAGACCAAGTCGCTGCCCTACATATCTGATCAACAGAAGCCTCGTTCTTGAAGGCCCATGTGGAAGCCACAGCCCTAGTGGAATGAGCTGTGATTCTTTCGGGAGGCTGCCGTCCGGCAGTCTCGTAAGCCAATCTGATGATGCTTTTAATCCAAAAAGAGAGAGAGGTAGAAGTTGCTTTTTGACCTCTCCTTTTACCGGAATAAACAACAAACAAGGAAGATGTTTGTCTAAAATCCTTTGTAGCATCTAAATAGAATTTTAGAGCGCGAACAACATCCAAATTGTGCAACAAACGTTCCTTCTTGGAAACTGGTTTCGGACACAGAGAAGGTACGATAATCTCCTGGTTAATGTTTTTGTTAGAAACAACTTTTGGAAGAAAACCAGGTTTAGTACGTAAAACCACCTTATCTGCATGGAACACCAGATAAGGAGGAGAACACTGCAGAGCAGATAATTCTGAAACTCTTCTAGCAGAAGAAATTGCAACTAAAAACAAAACTTTCCAAGATAATAACTTAATATCAACGGAATGTAAGGGTTCAAACGGAACCCCCTGAAGAACTGAAAGAACTAAGTTGAGACTCCAAGGAGGAGTCAAAGGTTTGTAAACAGGCTTAATTCTAACCAGAGCCTGAACAAAGGCTTGAACATCTGGCACAGCTGCCAGCTTTTTGTGAAGTAACACAGACAAGGCAGAAATCTGTCCCTTCAGGGAACTTGCAGATAATCCTTTTTCCAATCCTTCTTGAAGGAAGGATAGAATCTTAGGAATCTTAACCTTGTCCCAAGGGAATCCTTTAGATTCACACCAACAGATATATTTTTTCCAAATTTTGTGGTAAATCTTTCTAGTTACAGGCTTTCTGGCCTGAACAAGAGTATCGATAACAGAATCTGAGAACCCTCGCTTCGATAAGATCAAGCGTTCAATCTCCAAGCAGTCAGCTGGAGTGAAACCAGATTCGGATGTTCGAACGGACCCTGAACAAGAAGGTCTCGTCTCAAAGGTAGCTTCCAAGGTGGAGCCGATGACATATTCACCAGATCTGCATACCAAGTCCTGCGTGGCCACGCAGGAGCTATCAAGATCACCGACGCCCTCTCCTGAGTGATCCTGGCTACCAGCCTGGGGATGAGAGGAAACGGCGGGAACACATAAGCTAGTTTGAAGGTCCAAGGTGCTACTAGTGCATCCACTAGAGCCGCCTTGGGATCCCTGGATCTGGACCCGTAGCAAGGGAACTTTGAAGTTCTGACGAGAGGCCATCAGATCCATGTCTGGAATGCCCCACAGCTGAGTGACTTGGGCAAAGATTTCCGGATGGAGTTCCCACTCCCCCGGATGCAATGTCTGACGACTCAGAAAATCCGCTTCCCAATTTTCCACTCCTGGGATGTGGATAGCAGACAGGTGGCAGGAGTGAGACTCCGCCCATAGAATGATTTTGGTCACTTCTTCCATCGCTAGGGAACTCCTTGTTCCCCCCTGATGGTTGATGTACGCAACAGTTGTCATGTTGTCTGATTGAAACCGTATGAACTTGGCCCTCGCTAGCTGAGGCCAAGCCTTGAGAGCATTGAATATTGCTCTCAGTTCCAGAAAATTTATCGGTAGAAAGAGATTCTTCCCGAGACCAAAGACCCTGAGCTTTCAGGGATCCCCAGACCGCGCCCCAGCCCATCAGACTGGCGTCGGTCGTGACAATGACCCACTCTGGTCTGCGGAATGTCATCCCTTGTGACAGGTTGTCCAGGGACAGCCACCAACGGAGTGAGTCCTCTGGTCCTCTGATTTACTTGTATCTTCGGAGACAAGTCTGTATAGTCCCCATTCCACTGACTGAGCATGCACAGTTGTAATGGTCTTAGATGAATGCGCGCAAAAGGAACTATGTCCATTGCCGCTACCATCAAACCGATCACTTCCATGCACTGCGCTATGGAAGGAAGAGGAACGGAATGAAGTATCCGACAAGAGTCTAGAAGTTTTGTTTTTCTGGCCTCTGTCAGAAAAATCCTCATTTCTAAGGAGTCTATTATTGTTCCCAAGAAGGGAACCCTTGTTAACGGAGATAGAAGAACTCTTTTCCACGTTCACTTTCCATCCGTGAGATCTGAGAAAGGCCAGGACAATGTCCGTGTGAGCCTTTGCTTGAGGAAGGGACGACGCTTGAATCAGAATGTCGTCCAAGTAAGGTACTACAGCAATGCCCCTTGGTCTTAGCACAGCTAGAAGGGACCCTAGTACCTTTGTGAAAATCCTTGGAGCAGTGGCTAATCCGAAAGGAAGCGCCACGAACTGGTAATGCTTGTCCAGGAATGCAAACCTTAGGAACCGATGATGTTCCTTGTGGATAGGAATATGTAGATACGCATCCTTTAAATCCACCGTGGTCATGAATTGACCTTCCTGGATGGAAGGAAGAATAGTTCGAATGGTTTCCATCTTGAACGATGGAACCTTGAGAAACTTGTTTAAGATCTTGAGATCTAAGATTGGTCTGAACGTTCCCTCTTTTTTGGGAACTATGAACAGATTGGAGTAGAACCCCATCCCTTGTTCTCTTAATGGAACAGGATGAATCACTCCCATTTTTTAACAGGTCTTCTACACAATGTAAGAATGCCTGTCTTTTTATATGGTCTGAAGACAACTGAGACCTGTGGAACCTCCCCCTTGGGGGAAGCCCTTGAATTCCAGAAGATAACCTTGGGAGACTATTTCTAGCGCCCAAGGATCCAGAACATCTCTTGCCCAAGCCTGAGCGAAGAGAGAAAGTCTGCCCCCCACCAGATCCGGTCCCGGATCGGGGGCCAACATTTCATGCTGTCTTGGTAGCAGTGGCAGGTTTCTTGGCCTGCTTTCCCTTGTTCCAGCCTTGCATTGGTCTCCAAGCTGGCTTGGCTTGAGAAGTATTACCCTCTTGCTTAGAGGACGTAGCACTTTGGGCTGGTCCGTTTCTACGAAAGGGACGAAAATTAGGTTATTTTTTGCCTTGAAAAGCCGATCCTGAGGATGGGGCGTGGCCCTTACCCCCAGTGATATCAGAGATAATCTCTTTCAAGTCAGGGCCAAACAGCGTTTTCCCCTTGAAAGGAATGTTAAGTAGCTTGTTCTTGGAAGACGCATCAGCTGACCAAGATTTCAACCAAAGCGCTCTGCGCGCCACAATAGCAAACCCAGAATTCTTAGCCGCTAACCTAGCCAATTGCAAAGTGGCGTCTAGGGTGAAAGAATTAGCCAATTTGAGAGCATTGATTCTGTCCATAATCTCCTCATAAGGAGGAGAATCACTATCGACCGCCCTTATCAGCTCATCGAACCAGAAACATGCGGCTGTAGCTACAGGGACAATGCATGAAATTGGTTGTAGAAGGTAACCCTGCTGAACAAACATCTTTTAAGTAAACCTTCTAATTTTTTATCCATAGGATCTTTGAAAGCACAACTATCCTCTATGGGTATAGTGGTGCGTTTGTTTAAAGTGGAAACCGCTCCCCTCGACCTTGGGGACTGTCTGCCATAAGTCCTTTCTGGGGTCGACCATAGGAAACAATTTTTTAAATATGGGGGGAGGGACGAAAGGAATACCGGGCCTTTCCCATTCTTTATTAACAATGTCCGCCACCCGCTTGGGTATAGGAAAAGCTTCTGGGAGCCCCGGGACCTCTAGGAACTTGTCCATTTTACATAGTTTTCTCTGGGATGACCAACTTGTCACAATCATCCAGAGTGGATAATACCTCCTTAAGCAGAATGCGGAGATGTTCCAACTTAAATTTAAACGTAATCACATCAGGTTCAGCTTGTTGAGAAATGTTCCCTGAATCAGTAATTTCTCCCTCAGACAAAACCTCCCTGGGCCCCATCAGACTGGGTTTAGGGGCCCTTCAGAACCATTATTATCAGCGTCGTCATGCTCTTCAGTATCTAAAACAGAGCAGACGCGCTTACGCTGATAAGTGTTCATTTTGGCTAAAATGTTTTTGACAGAATTATCCATTACAGCCGTTAATTGTTGCATAGTAAGGAGTATTGGCGCGCTAGATGTACTAGGGGCCTCCTGAGTGGGCAAGACTCGTGTAGACGAAGGAGGGAATGATGCAGTACCATGCTTACTCTCCTCACTTGAGGAATCATCTTGGGGCATCATTGTCATTGTCACATAAATCACATTTATTTAAATGAATAGGAATTCTGGCTTCCCCACATTCAGAACACTGTCTATCTGGTAGTTCAGACATGTTAAACAGGCATAAACTTGATAACAAAGTACAAAAAACGTTTTAAAATAAAACCGTTACTGTCACTTTAAATTTTAAACTGAACACACTTTATTACTGCAATTGCGAAAAAACAAGAAGGAAATTGTTCAAAATTCACCAAATTTTCACCACAGTGTCTTAAAAGCCTTAAAAGTATTGCACACCAAATTTGGAAGCTTTAACCCTTAAAATAACGGAACCGGAGCCGTTTTTAACCTTAACCCCTTTACAGTCCCTGGTATCTGCTTTGCTGAGACCCAACCAAGCCCAAAGGGGAATACGATACCAAATGACGCCTTCAGAAAGTCTTTTCTAAGTATCAGAGCTCCTCTCACATGCGACTGCATGTCATGCCTCTCAAAAACAAGTGCGCAACACCGGCGCGAAAATGAGGCTCTGCCTATGATTTGGGAAAGCCCCTAAATAATAAGGTGTCTAAAACAGTGCCTGCCGATATTATTATATCAAAATACCCAGAATAAATGATTCCTCAAGGCTAAATATGTGTTAATAATGAATCGATTTAGCCCAGAACAAGTCTACAGTCTTAATAAGCCCTTGTGAAGCCCTTATTTACGATCTTAATAAACATGGCTTACCGGATCCCATAGGGAAAATGACAGCTTCCAGCATTACATCGTCTTGTTAGAATGTGTCATACCTCAAGCAGCAAGAGACTGCTCACTGTTTCCCCCAACTGAAGTTAATTGCTCTCAACAGTCCTGTGTGGAACAGCCTATGGATTTTAGTGACGGTTGCTAAAATCATTTTCCTCATACAAACAGAAATCTTCATCTCTTTTCTGTTTCTGAGTAAATAGTACATACCAGCACTATTTCAAAATAACAAACTCTTGATTGAATAATAAAAACTACAGTTAAACACTAAAATAACTCTAAGCCATCTCCGTGGAGATGTTGCCTGTACAACGGCAAAGAGAATGACTGGGGTAGGCGGAGCCTAGGAGGGATCATGTGACCAGCTTTGCTGGGCTCTTTGCCATTTCCTGTTGGGGAAGAGAATATCCCACAAGTAAGGATGACGCCGTGGACCGGACACACCTATGTTGGAGAAATTGGGGTTTTGAATTATGAATTTGAATATATAGTCCCAATATACACAATACAATAGTTTTAAATTAACTCAACTTGAAATTAATTAAAATTAATTATAACAATCTTTACAAATTAATTTTTACAATTGTTATCTAATTAATTTTTATTATTGATTTTAATAATTTTTGACCATTATCTTTTTGTATATTGTTGTTCTTGACCAACAATAAGTAACATTTATAATGTGTATACGTTTTCATCAGTAATATTTGTTTGTTGTTTTTTCTATGACATTGTTTTGTTTTCTTAAGATATATATATAATGATCAAACGATGTGACATTTTTTTGTCATTTTTCACAAGTAATATTGTTTTTAACTTTCTTTGCTGTTGCATGTATAAAGGGAATGCACTTTAAATTATGTTTATCAGTCTGTTTGACAGCTACATATTACGTCATTATACAGACAATGCTTTCATTGGTGCTTCAGCCTTTAAATGCAACAGCTGTTTTTACTTGATTTCAGCATCTATGAGTAAGCGCTTCACGGCGCGAAACATGTAAGATAGCTGGAACCCTCTTTTTGGCGTGTTGTATCTTTGTTTTAATGGAATAAAGCATCTCTGGTTTTGGAACTGTTGCTCAGCAGCCTTCTGTTTTGTTTTGCTTACTGAGTACGTGCAGTAGTCCACCACTTTTAGTTGGCTCCACACACCCCTCTACCGGGTTTGGTCTGTTCCTAATATCCGCTCACTCTACGTGGAAGTTCTCTGCAGCGGCACCTCTCCTTTCTCTTACTTAAAACTCCAGTGCTATTCCGAAGGGTCGATGGCCCTCCATAAGGAACTACTATGCATCTTCTAACACTTCTCTGCCAACCTCCTGTGACGAAAGGCAAAGAATGACTGGGGGAGTGGGGGAGGTATTTAAGCCTTTGGCTGGGGGTGTCTTTGCCGCCTCCTCCTGGTGGCCAGGTTCAGTATTTCCCACAAGTAAGGAATGAAGCCATGGAGACTCCTCATATTAAGGAAAGGAAAGGATTTCTAACAGTGAAAGTTAAAGGGACAGTGTACTATAAAATGTTTTCAGTTAATGCGTT
This sequence comes from Bombina bombina, assembly GCF_027579735.1. Classification (NCBI taxonomy): domain Eukaryota; kingdom Metazoa; phylum Chordata; class Amphibia; order Anura; family Bombinatoridae; genus Bombina; species Bombina bombina. The sequence goes on from NC_069500.1 coordinate 483,255,894, forward strand.
CCAATGACTTTATACTAGCTACAGAATATACAATATATGAGAAATTGTTCCATTATATTTATTTCTGTTAATGAAATAGCTGGTTTTGCTCTTTGAAACCACAACCCATCAAAGTAAGCTAAACTTGTTGATAGATCAGGCATCCTTATCTTATCACTCAAATGCTTCCCTTTCTTATCTCTGTCTGTATACAACACTTAGAAAGAACAATTGAAAATTTTAAAACTCTCTCTCTCCCACTTGACACTGGGAATGTAATTTCTAGAGATGAGTATTTGAAGATTTTGTGAGTGCTCAAATGCATCACACAATGTACCTTCAAACCACATGCTAAAATCTAGATTTGCAGATTTTAGCGTCTTGCTGTTGCACAAGAATGAATTTAGCAACAAAAATAGCTTAGCGGCTGGTTGGTGGGCTGCCTTCTTCCACATTCGGAGGTTCAAGAAACCTCCAAATGCACATTTATAGTGGCTATATATAGTGCTGGCTGTGTTTACATAGCTTATCTTTAGCCAATACTTAAAAGGGGACATCCTTTGTTGAAAAGCTTGGGATGTAAGCTCATGAGTTATGCACTTGTCCACAACCTTATATGGGCAGCAGTTTTGCAACAATGTTATACATTGGCAGGAGCACTAGATGGGGCAGCACTATTTCCTGTCATGTAGTGCTTTCAGGGCATGTGCACGCTACCTACCTAATATACCTTCAAAAAATAATAACATGAGACCGAAACAAATTTGATAATAGAAGTAAACTGGAAACTTTTAAAAAATTTTATTTTGGGTGTTACTGTCCCTTTAAGTATTGTAATGTGCAGTATAGGTGGGTATACAACAGGCAAAATCAGCTATTTCAAACAAAATAAAAGTAAAGAAAGCGATTTATAAACAGTTTAATACACTCCAGTAGGTTTTAATGGATAGGAACACATTAAAGGCAAGAAACATTTTAGAGTACACTGTCCCCTTTAACAAGATGAAATATTGGTGCAACACTTTGATCAACCTGGGCATAAGGTCCCTTTCCTATTTACCAAGAGAACCAGATCATAATATAGATTTCATTATCCAAAACCTTCCCAATTCCCTGTCAGGGCAGCCTGACCTCAACCCCACAAGCTCATATAGGTATGATGATCAGGTGTCCACATACTTTTATGAGAGAGAGAGAGAGAGAGAAGAGAGAGAGAGAGAGAGAGGAGAGAGAGAGAGAGAGAGAGAGAGAGAAGGAGAGAGAGAGAGAGAGAGAGAGAGAGAGAGAGAGAGAGAGAGAAGAGAGAGAGAGAGAGAGAGAGAGAGAGAGAGAGAGAGAGAGAGAGAAGAGAGAAGAGAGAGAGAGAGAGAGAGAGAAGAGAAGAGAAGAGAAGAGAAGAGAAGAAAGAGAGAGAGAGAGAAGAGAAGAAAGGGAGAAGAGAAGAAAGGGAGAAGAGAAGAAAGAGAGAAGAGAAAGAAAAAGAGAGAAGAGAAGAAAGAGAGAAGAGAAGAAAGAGAAGAGAAGAAAGAGAGAAGAGAAGAAAGAGAGGAGAGAAGAGAAGAGAAGAAAGGGAGAAGAGAAGAGAAGAGAAGAAAGAGAGAGAGAGAGAGAGAGAAGAGAAGAAAGGGAGAAGAGAAGAAAGAGAGAAGAGAAGAAAGAGAGAAGAGAAGAAAGAGAGAAGAGAAGAAAGAGAGAAGAGAAGAAAGAGAGGAGAGAAGAGAAGAAAGAGAGAGGAGAAGAGAAGAAAGAGAGAGGAGAAGAAAGAAAGAGAAGAAAGAGAGAGGAGAAGAAAGAAAGAGGAGAAGAAAGAAAGAGGAGAAGAAAGAGGAGAAGAAAGAGGAGACGAAAGAGGAGACGAAAGAGAGAGGAGACGAAAGAGAGAGGAGACGAAAGAGAGAGGAGACGAAAGAGAGAAGAGAAGAGAGAGAGAAGAGAAGAGAGAGAGAAGAGAGAGAGAGAAGAGAGAGAAGAGAGAGAAGAGAGAGAGAGAGAGAGAGAGAGAGAGAGAGAGGAGAGAGAGAAGAGAGAGGAGAGAGAGAAGAGAGAGGAGAGAGAGGGAGAGAGAGAGAGAGAGAGAGAGAGAGAGAGAGAGAGAGAGAGAGAGAGGAGAGAGAGGAGAGAGAGAGAGAGAGAGAGAGAGAGAGAGAGAGAGAGAGAGGAGAGGT
>NC_069500.1:483317264-483319764 GCF_027579735.1 Bombina bombina
TATATATAGATATACACACCACACATATATATATATATATATATATATATATACACACACACATATATATATATATATATATATATATATACACACACACACATATAAATATATATATACACACACACACACATAAATATATATACACACACACACACATAAATATATATACACACACACACATATATATATATATATATATACACACACACACACACACACATATATATATATATATATATATATATATACACACACACATATAAATATATATACACACACACATATATATATATATATATATATATATATATATATACACACACACACACACACACACACACACACACATAAATATATACATACACACACACACACACACACACACACACACATATATATATATATATATATATATACACACACACACACACACACATATATATATACATACACACACATATATAAATATATATACACACACATATAAATATATACATACACACACATATATAAATATATATACACACACACACACACACACACATATATATATATATATATATATTAGAGCTGCAACAACTAATCGTCATAATCGATTATGAAAATAGTTGTCAACGAATCTCATAATCGATTAATCGATTAGTTGGTTTGCAATCAGTTGGTCTGTACACAACACCAGCTGCTTCACTCCAATGAACTCCTGCACTTGGTATTGTGTTTTATGGTTATGTCCTTAGACTAAAGGACGTCTACTTTTCACTTTTTCAGGACAGTATAAGTTTACAACTACCCCTGGCTTATGTGCAACCCAGATATAATAGTCATCATTTGGATTGTTTATATTACATCTGGTGATTTGAAACTATGCTTTGCATGATATAGTGCCAAGCTTGTTGTTTACACCTAGCCCTAGATTGATGGGAGTTATTTAAATTGTTGTGCACTATTATCTGTTTGCACAATTATTAGCGTATTGCTTGCTATTGCTGATTATATGCCCTGTATAAATAAATGTAAGGCTTTGTCCTGTTATTAATATACAGTCCTTAGCGCTTCTGATTTTGTTTTTTTATATTTTTAATAAATTGTGATATGTACCAGATTCAACCTTTATAAGTATATATTCGTTATTTTTAGGGCGGACTACATATTTCCCCTAACCTTATAGCTGGTTATTTACCATTGCATATAGATATTCAAGATTTTTTATGTTAGAATGAAGTCAAGGGTTACTTTATTTAGAGGCCCCTTGCCAAGGTAGAAAACACTTTGGTGAAGAGCTAACAAAGATAAATATCCCACTTTGGTGAAATTATCAAAACCCTACTTATACACCTCAACAGCCTTTTCTCTGCTGCAGGAAATATAGCTGCAAACAGAGAACCAGCCTTAGCCAGAAGCATGTGTACATGTTGAGATTTTTGCATTTCAATGCAAAGTTTCTGAAAGAGTGAATAACAGAATGTTATTAACAGTGATAGTCTAACTCTTTCTAGTTCTACCTCTTTTCAAACAGTTTGTGGTTTTGTTTTGTTTAATTATAAAACTGTGCTCTGCTGCTTAAAAATTGAAGAAACAGTTGTGTTAATGTAAAGTTTTAGTCTGAAGTTTATATTTGTAACACTCATTATGTGTATTTTATTTAAAACATAGAAAATTATTATTGATTCTCTTTATCCGATTAGTCGATTAATCGAAAAAATAATCGGCCGATTAATCGATGATGAAAATAATCGTTAGCTGCAGCCCTAATATATATATACATACACACACACACATATAAATATATACATACACACACATATATAAATATATATATATATATACACACACACACATATATATATATATATATATATATATATATATATATATATATATATACATACACACACACACACACATATATATATATATATATACATACACACACATATATATCCCGAAGACAGAGTAAATACAGCGCTATTAAATATAGAAGACCCACTTTTGAATACCAGTAATGTCCTGTGAATACAGATCTCCCCTTGTTTAGTCCCAAAACATCAAAACACATGTAGAGGGAAGAGAGTAAACCAAAGAAAGTATTTTACACTTGCAGCCTAATCCAAGGTGAACAGAAGAAGAAGTCCGCTTAGACAAGGGAGATTAGACAGAAGAGGGAAGGGCGCACAGCAGAAAAGGCCTTCCTAGTGTAGTATATCAGATAACTTTAAAGTAGTTCAAAAAAGTTTAGTCATATGAACACACACGTGTAACCACCTCAGCTCTTATGAGCTATGGATAAAGCACTGTATTTCAGGGTGCCTGGCTCTATGTTATTGATGTGCTCTAGACATCTTACTTTTAAAACATCTTGAAAGTGAGAAGCCTAGAGCACATCAAAAACAGAGGCAGGCACCCTGAAAACTCCATTAATAAGACACTTTAAGAATGTACACAATAGTGATACATCACAGTTCTATATTAAAGTGATAGAGCAGGTACAGGTGGGACC
>NC_069500.1:483324764-483327264 GCF_027579735.1 Bombina bombina
TATCTATCTCTATCTATCTATCTCTATCTATCTATCTCTATCTATCTATCTCTATCTCTCTATCTCTCTATCTCTATCTCTATCTATCTCTCTATCTCTCTATCTCTATCTCTATCTATCTATCTATCTCTATCTATCTATCTATCTCTATCTATCTATCTCTATCTATCTATCTATCTCTATCTATCTATCTCTATCTATCTCTATCTATCTCTATCTATCTCTATCTATCTCTATCTATCTATCTCTATCTATCTATCTCTATCTATCTATCTATCTCTATCTATCTATCTATCTCTATCTATCTATCTCTATCTATCTATCTCTATCTATCTATCTCTATCTATCTATCTATCTCTATCTATCTATCTATCTCTATCTATCTATCTATCTCTATCTATCTATCTATCTATCTCTATCTATCTATCTCTATCTATCTATCTCTATCTATCTATCTATCTCTATCTATCTATCTCTATCTATCTATCTCTATCTATCTATCTATCTCTATCTATCTATCTATCTATCTCTATCTATCTATCTATCTATCTATCTATCTATCTATCTATCTATCTCTATCTATCTATCTATCTCTATCTATCTATCTATCTCTATCTATCTATCTCTATCTATCTATCTCTATCTATCTATCTCTATCTATCTATCTCTATCTATCTATCTCTATCTATCTATCTCTATCTATCTATCTCTATCTATCTATCTCTATCTATCTATCTCTATCTATCTATCTCTATCTATCTATCTCTATCTATCTATCTCTATCTATCTATCTATCTCTATCTATCTATCTCTATCTATCTATCTCTATCTATCTATCTATCTATCTCTATCTATCTATCTATCTATCTATCTCTATCTATCTATCTATCTATCTATCTCTATCTATCTCTATCTATCTATCTATCTCTATCTATCTCTATCTATCTATCTATCTCTATCTATCTATCTCTATCTATCTATCTCTATCTATCTATCTCTATCTATCTATCTCTATCTATCTATCTCTATCTATCTATCTCTATCTATCTCTCTATCTCTATCTCTCTATCTCTATCTCTATCTCTATCTCTATCTCTCTATCTCTCTATCTCTATCTCTATCTCTCTATCTCTATCTCTCTATCTCTATCTCTCTATCTCTATCTCTCTATCTCTATCTCTCTATCTCTATCTCTCTATCTCTATCTCTCTATCTCTATCTCTCTATCTCTATCTCTCTATCTCTATCTCTCTATCTCTATCTCTCTATCTCTATCTATCTCTATCTATCTCTATCTATCTCTATCTATCTCTATCTCTATCTATCTATCTCTATCTATCTCTATCTCTATCTATCTATCTCTATCTATCTATCTCTATCTATCTATCTCTATCTATCTATCTCTATCTATCTATCTCTATCTATCTATCTCTATCTATCTATCTCTATCTATCTATCTCTATCTATCTATCTCTATCTATCTATCTCTATCTATCTATCTCTATCTATCTATCTCTATCTATCTATCTCTATCTATCTATCTCTATCTATCTATCTCTATCTATCTATCTCTATCTATCTATCTCTATCTATCTATCTCTATCTATCTATCTCTATCTATCTATCTCTATCTATCTATCTCTATCTATCTATCTCTATCTATCTATCTCTATCTATCTATCTCTATCTATCTATCTATCTATCTATCTATCTATCTCTATCTATCTCTATCTATCTCTATCTCTATCTATCTATCTCTATCTATCTCTATCTATCTCTATCTATCTCTATCTATCTCTATCTATCTCTATCTATCTCTATCTATCTCTATCTATCTCTATCTATCTCTATCTCTCTCTATCTCTCTCTATCTCTCTCTATCTCTCTCTATCTCTCTCTATCTCTCTCTATCTCTCTCTATCTCTCTCTATCTCTCTCTATCTCTCTCTATCTCTCTCTATCTCTCTCTATCTCTCTCTATCTCTCTCTATCTCTCTCTATCTCTCTCTATCTCTCTCTATCTCTCTCTATCTCTCTCTATCTCTCTCTATCTCTCTCTATCTCTCTCTATCTCTCTCTATCTATCTCTATCTATCTCTATCTATCTATCTCTATCTATCTATCTCTATCTATCTATCTATCTATCTCTATCTATCTATCTATCTCTATCTATCTATCTCTATCTATCTATCTATCTATCTCTATCTATCTATCTATCTATCTATCTATCTATCTATCTATCTATCTATCTATCTATCTATCTATCTATCTATCTATCTATCTATCTCTATCTATCTATCTCTATCTATCTATCTCTATCTATCTATCTCTATCTATCTATCTCTATCTATCTATCTCTATCTATCTATCTCTATCTATCTATCTCTATCTATCTATCTCTATCTATCTATCTCTATCTATCTATCTCTATCTATCTATCTCTATCTATCTATCTCTATCTATCTATCTCTATCTATCTATCTCTATCTATCTATCTCTA
>NC_069500.1:483334764-483337264 GCF_027579735.1 Bombina bombina
ATGTAATCTAAATCTAGTCCTATAATTTCAGGATGAGTCTAAATTGGAATTAACTTAAAAGGACATTAAACCCCAAATTTATCTTTCATGATTCAGACAGAGAATATAATTTTAAACATTCAAATGTACTTCTATTATCTAAGTTGCTTCATTCTTTAGATATTCTTTGTTGAAGAAATAGCAATGCACATGGGTGAGCCAATCACATGAGGAATCTATGTGCAGCCACCAATCAGCAGCTACTGAGCCTATCTAGATATGCTTTTCAGCAAAGCATATCAAGAGAATGAAGCAAATTAGATAATTGAAGTAAATTAGAAAGTTGTTTAAAATTGCACGCTCTTTCTAAATCAAGAACACATTTCAGTTTCATGTCCCTTTAATTTGTCCTATGAGTACTCTTCCTGCAATTATATAATCTAAGGCTATGGATGTTCCTCAGAGTACAGTATGTTTTGAACATAATTACAAGATGAGAACTAGCAGTAAAAAAAACAATCTAGCAATAAGAATAATTTTTCAAAAGTTAGTAGCAAGTTCTTTTTAAGGAACAGAACAGAAGCATCTCTGCATGTTCAGCTATTAGTCTGTTTTTGCTATCAGTAAGGAGGTTCGACTCTAAGTTGAACAGTCTTTCACTTTCCACGCTACTGCATGGGGCAGAGAGATATTTTTGGGCCATTTTATCCAGTGCTGGAAATCTCAGTTTATTAACTGCCCAGTACTTCAGGGGTTTGTCTGAATGAGGTACAGTGATCTCTCCTACAAAAATACAAACAACAATAATTTGTATCGGCAGAACAATAGTAAACAATTTTTAGTTTAGTCTCCACTCCAGCTTAAAATTAAATGGGAACATGCAGTTTGAAAAAATGTCACAAGATAGCATATGGGTAGGAAGTGGAGGTATCGGTTTAAGTATAGGTGCATTTACACGAGTACAAGTACTCATGCCAACACTTGGTATCGGTACCGATACTAGTATCGGTGCAAACCTACATATATATATATATATATATATACACATATATATATATATATATATATATATATATATATATAAACCATCGGTCAGCCATCCGCACTGCCCTCAAGAAGGGGACTTCAGAACAGCCGGTAGCACGGCACTTTGCTGAACACCAACATACAGTGGCAGACTTGAAATATACCATAATTGATCATGTCCCCCCTCTGACACGTGGTGGGGACCGTAACAACCTACTACTGCAAAGAGAGGCACGTTGGATGTACAAACTTGACACAGTGACACCAAAGGGACTTAATGTCTACCTGGATTGGCAGGTGTTCCTTTGAGGGATACCAATAGATTATTGAGTCACTTTCTATTCAATGTATTATTGGCCTGTATGAAAAAACCCATCCTTTTTTTGATAACACATTATCCATTTTATAATATCATGGATAATTATCATTTTTCAATAGCATTATTTGGCACCATTTTTGGTAAACTGCCAGGCTTATTACTAATATCTTTAACCTGAGTAGTTGTATTCTATAAATGTTGTTATGGTTTTTTCCTCTCCTATACTACAGAATGGTATTTTTATACTATCTACTTATCAGTATGTATATCCACCTTTCTATCTATTTGACTAGTCTGTACAGCTCTCTTATTGATAATTTTTTTCTAAGTTGTCACCATGCCTCATTGCTTCTATTGACTGGTCTGTTTCACCCATAGTTGACATGCCTTCTCGCACTGTCACATAATGTCGGGTCGTTGTTGCCCCTAAGTATACCGATATCGGTTTGACAGTTTGCAGTTGTCATGACAACCATGGCTGATACCTTTATTAGCTCCATGCTACCAAGAATGTTGCCTTATGCAAAGTCTATATAGCCGGCTGTTACAAGTTATCTGTTACTCCTTTCCCCCCCCCCCCCCCTTTTAACTAATTTTTGCTACATTTGGATCCGAGATTGTGTAGTAGCGCTGTTCCGCTGTGGGTTTGCTTGTTTACCGTTGCTATGGTTACACTTACACATTCATCTCTGAAAATTAACGGTGTTTGTAATGTTCCTTTTTAGTTACAGTATCATGCACATAATGCTCAGTGTATTCTTAGTATAAAACGCTGAACTGTTTCACCACATTTATTGATATTCAGATGGTTTGTGCTAAGCATTTTCTCCGGTAGTTTACCGATCTCTGTCAGGTGTTAATACACTACGGCATTTTATTCCCAAGCAATTTCAGGTAATAGACCTGTTTATCTAGTTCAGCATATTACATTTTGGGCTTGTTATTGCGCACTTATTCTATCATACTGTCTGATGTTTTTATTACACTGTTTTTTGCAGATTTTTACGCTAACACAGCTGTTTTACTCCTCCTCCCCTGGGGGCGTGACAAATGTGTAGAATGTACACGTAATTACAGTTGGGTATTTAAGTCCTGGTGGTGGGAAATGCAATTGTTGTTGTTTTGTCTGTCTGAGGATGAGCCGGTCAGGTTTGAAAACGTTCACAATAAAGTATC